>NC_133212.1:5251731-5269231 GCF_958299795.1 Porites lutea | reverse complement strand
GTAATTAACTGTCAAAACCCCTTTCAATGTTTTTCTGCGCTTGTATCACGTTTATGCACCTGCTACGCAGGCTTTTCATCTGTTTTTCCATATATGCCACAGTACACCAAAACACAAAACACCACACCCGATCAAGCCGGACCACACAGCACTGTATCATACCATATCGTCGACTGTTTTTTACCAGAAAATCCATTTAAAGAGCAAGGAAATTTCAGAGGGATGTAGTAATGTCTAAATCTTACATGAAAACAAATTCCATATAGGCTATGATCTGTACAAAAGAGTGATTTTACTTGAACCGCGAAATAGGTAATAGAATGCGGCTTCGCACTATTATGCACTATTACGTTTATCTCTCGCTATTTTGCACTATTTCTTGGTATCTGTTTCACGGTTCAAATGAAATCACTCATATGGATTGTGCATTCTTATTACTTAACTATCTTGACTTCAGTATTAAATATCACTCAGTTGTTGTCGTTTTGATAGTTGCTTTTTTACTGTTTGCTCGGAAAACGATGTTAGAAATGAAGGACCATGATAATTACCGTGAATGCCCGGAAACAGGTAGAGATCGTCTGGAACACCGTTTGGGACGCGGCGGTCTTTTTGTTTTCGGATACGATGAGAATTATGCTGTTCTTTAAAGTCATTGAGTTCGTTTTGGAGAAGAGGCAAGTAGACACGAAGAAAGCAATGCCTAAAATAAAGAAGCATAACGGCACAATAAAAATATGTTAAATTAAGGCAGCCCCGTAAAATCAGTTTCGCTTGGACAGGATTCCCAAAATATGTTTGTTAATAATCATAATAATAATAATAATAATATTAATAATAATAATAATAATAATAATAATGATAATAACAATAATAATAATAATAATAATAATAATAAAAGGTGCTCAGTGTATGAACAGATTGTTTGTCTTGGGTGACTGACGTGCTAGGTGCATGGTTTGCGCCCGGCTGATGCACAAAAAGAACACCAGCAAAGACGGTGATAAAAGAGATATTAATAATTGTCATCACATGTTCACACAGACTTTCTCCAATAAGACGATCTGAAAGGAATTAGGCGGTATCAAAAGGATTGCCTTGGCAGCCATTAAGTGCTGCCATTACCGAACCACCGTTCTCTCCAGTATTGTTCAATTAAGCTTCACCTTTCTCTTGCGAAACCACTCACTTCCTCTATATATGCGTAGAACGTAGAAGTAATCACCTGTGCACCGCGTCTGTCACATCTAGTATTCCTTGAAATTCCATATCCTAGAAAACATCAGATTGTAATTTGATAAGTTACATTAACTTGACTTAAGCTATCAGACGTTGAATTCTATATGCCGAGCCGGCCGATGCGCAGATTATTATAACTGACGTATCAATCAGCGTTAGAATCCATTGAATTCGAGATTCATTTCAGTTGAGTTCAGTTCATGGCAAGTTTGGAAGTAGTGGGCACACGGAAAAACGCCCGCAAGAGAAGGAGACACGCCACACACCTCCCGTGTCTCCCTCGCGCGCGTTCGTTCTCTCTTTCGTCCACTACTTCCAAGCGCCTGTTACGCAGGCTAAACCAGGTCGAAACTGGTCATGATGAGCACCAACCTCAAAAAGGGAAATCCAAAAATCCCCACACATTTTACGCAGCTGGCTCCAGAATGCCTCTATGCGCTGCAAGAAACAATTGCAAGCCGTTAGATTTAAATAAGTAGTAATTATCTTTACTAGCTGGTCGTTTGTTATATGTAAGGGGGCCAGCCATTTTCAGAAAGCTTACAAGATCTTAGAAGTCTAACAAAGCGAACCCCCTATTCATCAGTGTTGCTTGTTAGAGATGACCCTCAATAAATTTTACATATTGTGAAAGGGACTCCCTCTAGATTGCTGGAGAAACTAGAAACAGTCTTGCTACAAAACGTGCCCAAATTCAACCAATACTTTATCTACCGCAGGTATTAGTAATCTACTCTATTAAAAAAAAAACGGCATTTTCAAGGGAAGGTCTTTTAAACATACATTGCACAGCACGTTGTGACGCGAAAATGTAAGTTCCTCTCCGATCCTTTCATTGACTTCAATTAACGCGGGAAAAGTATAAGACGTGACATTTTTATTTCATTAAGGTCCAAAATGCCATTTTCAAGGGTTCTGGTTTTGTTGACTATAGTTTGTGGGACTGAAAAGATATTCAATATTCGCGCAAAAATCTTTCAGTAAAAATAAACTGAAAAGTGAAAACGCCGTGGCACGAGTGTATGTCGATCCAGGTTATGGGCTCTTGTCTTTACTTGATTCGTAGTGGACTTCACGAATTTGTGGATTTCTCTCCAGCAAAATCATCTCCTGAGTTTCTACGCAAAAAACACTGACACGAAGCCACAAGGCCTGTCTCTCTTCCTACATCGGAGCATGTGACCGATGGCAACACTGAAAAAGTGAAAGAAAAGGAAAAGATTTTCAAACTAAAACCATGTTATAGTCCGACTTATAGTACGACCTTAATAGACACTCGTTTCATTTTAACTATACCAGCACTGAGGATCAAGACGACTTTCACAGAATTGTTCAAAACGCAAGTCATTGTTAACAACGGTGGTTTCTTCTAGACTACCTATTAAAATGAATTTCTCCAGTCCAGGATTTATAGGGGAAAGGGGTAAAAACTTTCGGCGCTTATTAGCAATGATGAGTAACGCTTGGGCACCCAAACGATCCCAGAAACCGTTGCACTTACCCATACTGTCCTAAGTCCTGGAGTGGGGGATTGGTGTGTCGCATCACATATGGGTAAGCAGGCGAGATGTAATTAACAACAACAACAAAAGAAATTACACATCCAATACTTAAAATTACCAGTACCGTTCAAGCTGCAAACATGCTGCATGTAGTATTTTGCTACGACCCACGGTTGCTTATTTGTTGAGTAAGCTCTATTAAAAAAGAAAGGAAGATAATTATTTAAGTTAATTTTTTAAATATTTGTGTTATTAGCCCCCTCCCCCCACTAAATTTTTATGTTAAAATATCTACGTACTATTTATACCTAAGCCAAATAATTTTCCTAGAGAATCCATCAATAGCTCCATGGATAAATATACCCCAACGGGACAATTTGTCATAACCATCCAGATGCCAACACCAGTTTGGTCCCTTAAAATTCAAGGAGAAAGTAAGTTAAAATAATATAGAATATAAAGAACAGAGATTACGATTACCCTAAAAAGCCTGCGTGTGTTATTGTATGCTCAGTGTTTTCACTATATGATGCTGTAAACAAAAAACGTTCCCTACTAAAATAACAGTAGCTTTAACATTTATTATCTCACGTACGTATGGGCGTTAGAAATATCGGGGGTTGAATCTAACATGGGTAGAGTTGTACGTAAAAGCAATTTTATTGATTTAAAGTATTTAGTTATGGGATGACAAGTACCGGCTTTCCCATGAAAGTTACTGACTAAGAAACCCTGGACTGACTCGCAGGATCTACAATATGATGTCCGCTTTTATACAAGTTGTCTTAGTTTTTGTCTTGTTTTTGGTGCTCACCTTGGACACGTATTTTCGTTTACGCAGGACATTTTTTTTCCCTGGTCCACGAGCCACAACTTGTGAAAGGGCAAGATACTGCAAAGCCAACTCTACCTGTTCCCTATAGAAATAAACAAAAACCGCATATAAAAAGCTTGGATCATCAAATCGTATTACAATTCCGTCTAAACCCATGGAATTTCTCTCGTAAAAAAAAATAAATTAAATTTTCATTCAGTACCCTTAACCTACATGATTTACCCTATAGTGCATGGAAGCCTACAGTTTATAAGCTTCTATATAGGCTTCTATATAGGCTTCCTTGCCATTACCATTATAAATTGTTGTTGTTGTGGCTGTAGGAAAAAAATAAATGAAATGAAATGAAAAAGAATGCTGAAATTTGACAGTTGTGTGCCAAGGCAATCTTACAAAGAACATTACAAGAAGGGAGAAGAAACGAGAAGGGGAAAGAATCGTTAAGAGAATATAATTACTGATCTGACAGGTTGAGGTTTTGCGATGCCCCTAGAAGTATGAAGATATGGAAAAGGTACAAGCTACAAGGTGCACTACTTTGTACATTTGATTAGAAGCTGGATGTCACATGATTTCTCACTAATCTCATCCTTTTAAGTACAAACCAGGATGTTCTCACGCTGGCATGCAAATTATCAAGACATGATCCATCCTCGGAGACCCAGGGGGCGGTCAGTTGGGTCGGGAAAAAACGATGGACATCTCCCTCAAACTAGTCTGCGTAGAAAGAGTTTTTTTTTTTTTTGCTGTCGCCCCATTTTAACTTCCTGGACTCAGCTCGCGCGGAAACGATTGCTACGCAGGCTACCCTCAAACGGGCACTTAGTGGCTATCCCAAAGAGAGAACTGACTTCAGTGAAAAATAAGACAACGATTAAGAACATACATACCTTGTAACCAGGAGCCCTTGATGCATTCTAATCCGAAGATGTAAAGATCTCGCATCCAAGAAGCTGTCCTGATCCCTTCAGTTCCAGCTGGCAAATGTCATAGTTGGTGAATTTTTCATGTGGGATGTTATACGATATCAGTTATGATTACATTGCAGTTAAAGCTGAACTATTACTTACTGATTTTTCGTATGTCCGAATTAAGGTAAACGTGAATTTATTAACTTTAATGTCTTGAAAAAATCAAAAACACATTCTTTGTTAGGTTTTGGGTGAATCTTTTAAGCTCCCAGAAATAAAATTTAAAAAAAAACAGAGCTATGACCGCCGAAACTCAGAGCCTTTCCAAAATGTATATGCAGGGAACATTTACAAAGAAAGCTAAACATACTTACTTAAATAAGCATATAAACGTAACGTACCTCAACAGCCTTTATGACGTCTTGAGCAGTCACATCATCATGTCGTCTCAAATTGTGGTTCTTGAAAAACCTTTTCAGCGTCGAGCAACTACATGTATCATTAATTAATAAACAACAAGAACTACGGTCCATATTGCTGGATTGCACCGTCCCGAAAGGGGCAGCAATATATACAATTGAGAAATAATAATAATAATAATAATAATAATGACTGTTTATTAAGACTCATTGCAGCAATATACAGAATGGTTGAATTACAGAGCTATTTACAAAACATAGAATACTAAAACATAATACAATAAATCCAATAAATACTAGAAAATATAATTGTACAAGCCACTAGGTATACTTATGCGTGACAAACCCTTGCGTGCGCTTGGTCCTACAGGTAGGACGCGTGGAGCGGCTAGTGCCAGATCTAAGATTATAATTATGCACAACCTCCTCATAAAATGCAAGGGGTAATGCCTCGTTGTAACTCATTAAAGGAAAAATGATGCGCATAGCCCTTTTCTGAATGCTCTCCATCTTATAAGATAGAAAATCTGGCATATTTTGCCAGACAGGGGCAGCATATTCTAGAACAGGACGAACAATGGTTGTATACACCTTAGCCAGTGAAGCTGGAGGTGCACCACATTGCTTAAGGACCCTTAAAGAGTAAAGCTGACCTTTGCCCTTCTACTACTGAATTTGTGTTTCTTAAATGGAGACAGTACATAGAGTAGAACATCTAAAGGGACTGTTTAGGAAGCACAGTATAAACTCACCGAACCAAAATTTAGGGTGCTTTTTCGTCGCTGGCAAGTTATAATATCCGAGACAGCGAATGAGGAGCGTTTGGTGACGAGTGATACCCATGCTTAAGTGAAAAACTGGGATAAATTCCACTTTAAAGACTTACCTCCACTGCAATCCAAACTTTTCATTGAGATATAACAAAATCAGCTTGTTAGTCTTATTTTTTCTCAAGAGTTCTCTTAAGAATAAAACAACCATGTCCACGTCGACATCCATGACAAGCAAGAGTTATGTAGTCAGCCAGAGGTAACTCCCGCTGTGTGGTCGTCGATTGCAATCACACCATCGCCATCTGTCGACACCTATCCACGAAGTTTAACATAAAGCAGGCTAGCAAAAAGGTAAAAGTCACATGAAAAACAAGTGAGTGATGAAAGAAACGAAATAAAAAGTTGAAATATAATAGCGTTTGACCCTCCGTTTTGATTTTGACGTCACAAAAAAATAAGAATTAAAAGCAAAATGCAAATGCAAAGAAAAACGGAAACGTAACTGAAAGTGTTGATAAACATGAAACGCCGATTGAAATGCAAATGCAGGTAAAACAAAAATGCAAACACAAATGAAAATGCTAATGAAAACTGAATGGAAAATTAAAATGCAAATAAAAATTAAAATTAAAACAAAAAACACAAAACAAAATGTAAATGACGACAGAAAAACGCAAATGCAAATACAAATAGAAATAAAAGTGGCTGAGCCACCTCGGATTCCGTAAATAAACCTATTGCTTTGTTTGCCGTTCTCTTTACCGTCGCCGTCGCCGTCGTCGTTGCTCAAGTTCCCTATTGTTGTGATCCAGAAATTTTTCTACCATGGTAATGTGACGTCACACTGGCACCTCTCTATTGGACCAGTCTTGTTATCTGAGACTATATTTAGGCATTGAAACAGTTTCCTGTCGTCTGCTGCAGAGGGTGGCAAGATGAGCATGGATTGGTGCAACCTTTTCAAGCCTTACTACTATGCCTACAACCCCCCCTCCCCCCCCCCCAAAAAAAAAAAATTAGTATGTGTAATCAAATGGTGACGAGTGAAATCAGGGAATAATTTCACGCTTGTTTTGTCCAAATCCTAAAATAGTAGGATTTGGACAAAACGCAAGTGAAATTATTCCCTAATTTCACGAGTATACCATTTGATTACCTATTAATATCATGGGTGACGAATTACGTTAGCAATCGCATCGATCGAGAACTTCCCTCTCTCGAACGTTTAGAGCTTAAATTTGGCTTAAGTTCAGAATTTTTCAACAAAATACCTGTTAGAATCCTTCTTGATGTGCTCTTTCGTGTGTTCAGGTTTTTTAAGGCGTCTTTTTGTGCCCTGGCATCTTCGTTCATGACATTTTGAAACTTCGTCGCCATCTTGACACTAGGGAACTTAAGATGGAGACGTTTTCGGGGCGACGGCGACCGGACTGGTAGAGAAAGCCTGGAACTAAGGCAGCCGTCGCTCCCCGTCAAAAATAGAACATTAAGATCGCAGTGAACTCAGAAGGACGGCGCCTTTAATTAGAAGAATACCGAAGAGGAAAATATGGCTTCACATAAAGAATTAAGAGAATAAATATTTGCTATGCAGACAAAATGTATCGGATGAAGAGTTTCTCGTTTTGTGGGAAAATTATGAGTCCAAAAATCCCGATTTTCCTCGGGACAGTTACGATCCGTTCACGCTAAAAAACATGCGGGATGCAGCTGAGTTCAAGGCAGAATTTCGTGTTGAAAAAAAAAAGAGCTCGACAGGCTTGCCGAAGCCTTGCAAATTACAGGAACATTAAAATGCTACCAAGGAACCGTATTCTTAGTTTGGTATTGAAATAATTCCCGGGAAATACTTGCTTCCAACAATCACAACGGCAACAACTTTATTTCAGTATTCCCACGCCGAGTTAGTACATGGTATTGCCTACTATTCTATATAATTTTCAATGCGTTTCATTTATACGATATTCTAACGAAAAGAGCGAACTAAAAACAGACAATTGAAATATCGGAGTTCATATTTTTTGTCCGGATACTTTTATTTGGCTCGTGGGAAAATTTTGTCCCATGTCAAGCTCACTTACGGTTGGCTGTTTGCCAAGTTGGATCTTGACCCTGTGACATGAAAACATAGAAACATTCAAAGATGTAAGTTTAGATAACAGAGCTTGGAAATCGAGCTTGAAATGTGCCTCAAAGAAAACAAGGACAATTTAAGAACGATAATCTGCAAAATGTTGGTTGCTAAACGCAACAAACCTGATTGAAATGAAAGTTAAACACTCACGTTTTCGCCACAACGCCAAACAGACCAGTTTCACGTCGCCGACGGGACCACGACGGCAAGGTGGTGAGCACGAGCATGCGCAATATCCAACAAATGATGATGTCACGTCCGGTTGAAGTTGCCGTCGCCCCGAAAACGTCTCTATCTTAAGTTCCCTAACCGTTTTCGGGGCGACGGCGACCGGACTGGCAGAGAAAGCCTGGAACTAAGCCAGCCGTCGCTCCCCGTCAAAAATAGAACATTAAGATCGCAGTGAACTCAGAAGGACGGCGCCTTTAATTAGAAGAATATCGAAGAGGAAAATATGGCTTCACATAAAGAATTAAGAGAATAAATATTTGTTATGCAGACAACATGTATCGGATGAAGAGTTTCTCGTTTTGTGGGAAAATTATGAGTCCAAAAATCCCGATTTTCCTCGGGATAGTTACGATCCGTTCACGCTAAAAAACATGCGGGATGCAGCTGAGTTCAAGACAGAATTTCGTGTTGAAAAAAAAGGATCTCCACAGGCTTGCCGAAGCCTTGCAAATTACAGGAACATTAAAATGCTACCAAGGAACCGTATTCTTAGTTTGGTATTGAAATAATTCCCGGGAAATACTTGCATGCAACAACAACAACAACGGCAACAACTTTATTTCAGTATTCCCACGCCGAGTTAGTACATGGTATTACCTACTATTCTATATAATTTTCAATGCGTTTCATTTATACGATATTCTAACGAAAAGAGCGAACTAAAAACAGACAATTGAAATATCGGAGTTCATATTTTTTGTCTGGATACTTTTATTTGGGTCGTGGGAAAATTTTGTCCCATGTCAAGCTCACTTACGGTTGGCTGTTTGCCAAGTTGGATCTTGACCCTGTGACATGAAAACATAGAAACATTCAAAGATGTAAGTTTAGATAACAGAGCTTGGAAATCGAGCTTGAAATGTGCCTCAAAGAAAATAAGGACAATTTAAGAACGATAATGTGCAAAATGTTGGTTGCTAAACGCAACAAACCTGATTGAAATGAAAGTTAAATACTCACGTTTTCGCCACAACGCCAAACAGACCAGTTTCACGTCGCCGACGGGACCACGACGGCAAGGTGGTGAGCACGAGCATGCGCAATACCCAACAAATGATGATGTCACGTCCGGTTGAAGTTGCCGTCGCCCCGAAAACGTCTCTATCTTAAGTTCCCTACTGAGACGTACGGAAGGTTGCCATGGCCATTTTGCAATTTCGCATGTGAAATTACAAATTATCGCCGATCATATCTACTTCATAACTCTACAGGAGCTAAAACAAAACTGAATGCAAGGCTGATTTATTGGAGGCCAATATTTCGGCTGACAAAATTAGCCTTCTACAGGAGCATTTTTGTCCATGGGTAAAGGAAGTAATAGACCTTGTCACGGTTTTCGACGCCATCTTGACGAGCAGGCAAACGCCTGAGAAATTACAGTGATTGTGTGAGAATCTGATGTCGAATAATTTCCTTAGAACGGCTGTTCTGACAAAAATATGATTTGTAAACTAATGCTTCACTCCTAAGGATTCTTCTGAAAAAAAAATGAGGGCGTTTAATGCACTAGAAGACCTAGAACCACTTTTTAAAATTTTCTACACATTTGTCTGTAAGAAATTAAAGTCCCGGGAAAATTACAGACAAATGTATGGAAAATCTAAAGCAAGCCTCTGGAGAAATCTAAGTACACGTACGCCCCCAAATTATTTTAGGACAATCCTTTGCTTTGTAGCTTTAGTTTACGATTGATATTTTTTTCAGAACAGCCGCTTTACGGAAATTATTCGACATTAGATTCTCATACAAACACTGTAATTTGTCACACCATGATATGGTCTATTAAGTAATAACATCAGCACAGAATTGCTGACCTAAACTGTAATATCATCATGTATCATCGTGACATAGCTCCTTTGACAAATGATGGTCATGGCGTAAAACTACTATACGGATGCGTGTCACGATCATTTCAACACATGAATGACGATTTATTATACTACAGTACACAAACTTCCTGCCACGATTCGCACAACAATATCTTGCAGGGAAAAAGAAAAGGAAGACGAAAACTTAAAAACTTAAACTTAAACTTATTGTAAACAAGTTAGAATTTCATAACAAACTACTCGCAAAAAAGTGGGTTTTTAAAAAAATTAAGTTCTTCTTTTGGATGTCCGGTGAAGTTGTGTTATTTACGCCATCTAGTCTCGATGTACCTTCTGCCACATTTGTATTGTAAATTAACCAACAGTCAGGGCACCCAACGTCAGTTTTTCGGAAAGTATCTGTTCGGAAGACGATTGGAGATCTAGAATTTTCGGAGCATTTATTGTAAAGTTTTTTGCTTGCCTGCCTCTCCTAGGATTTTCGAACATCTCATAGTATAACTGCCCATTTTTAACGGATTTTCAGTTTACCCTAAAAAGGTGACCTAGAATTTTCGGGAGCCTTTTTTCTGGCTGAAATTTTCGAAAAAGTAAGATTTGATCCCTATAATTTTCGGACCACTAGACTTTCAGTTAGGAAATCCGAACTGATGAAAAATTTTTAGGGGATAAAAATATACCTATACCTACTGTTTAAATATTAAAAAACGTTCAACAATGCTCTGCTTAAGTGGTTTTGAACTATGTTCTCTTTGGGTGCCCCTGAACAGTCGCCTTCAGTGACTTCAGTTCCAACAGATTCTTTACTGTTCTAATGGTTACTGGTTTAGACGTCTGGCTACCTCATAAAGCCAGGTTCCTAACAGATTGAAAGCCGTTTAGGGTATTGTTCTAGTAGTTCTGTAGGGATAGGAGGTTGGTTTATGTAGAATGTTTCGTATACTCTGCATGCCGTGTGTATTTCCTCCTCTTGAGCCGCTCGTTATGTCCATTGAGACAAGTATGAAGTCCGCTGAGACTTTCGTATTTTCTATGTACGACTTTTGTTGTACAATTGTCTGAGTTGTGCTATAATCTGAAGGAGTTTGTCGACTAACGATGATAATTTCTCTGTAGGGCCATTACACCCCTGGTTTCCTAGCAATGGTACAGAGAAACTAAATTAGAATTATAGCAACCAGCAAAAACACTATCAAATTCGACATCGAAAACTGAAAATACCTGAGAGTTTTCTGTCAGGGGCACCCAACGAGAGTATAGTTCAAAACCACTTAAACATAGCGTTGTTGAATGTATTTTAGTGTAGATGTAAGCATATTTTTATCCCCTAAAAATGTTTCATCTGTTCGGATTTCCTAGCTGAAAGTCTAGTGATCCGAAAATTATAGGGATCAAAACTTACCTTTTCGAAAATTTTCGCCAGAAAATAGGCTCCCGAAAATTCTAGGTGAACTTTTTAGGGTAGAAATTAGTTTAAAATGGGCAAGTATACCATTTTTAATTTGTTCGAAAATCCTAGGAGAGGCATGCAAGCAAGAAATTTTACAACAAATGTTCCGAAAATTCTAGATCTCAAATCGTCTTCCGAACAGATATTTTTCCGAAAATTTTCGTTGGGTGCCCTTGTTCTGTCGAGTTTAATTTATCAAACATGGTGGAATTTTCGAAGTTCGATCGAGTTTGTCATCCCCGGCTGCCGCAAAGCTTTCAAAACAGCTTGTGATGTCGACGAAATTAATGAACAAATAAGTGGCCGAGCAGAGCTTGAAGAAGATGAAGAGACATCTCTTGGACCATGGCTTGGGCATGTTAGGACGGACGCGCTCCCAAAACGGCGATGCGACTCCGACTAAAGTTCAGTAGTCAAACTGACAACTGTGAATAATTAACACATGCTTTAATATATGCGCGAAGTCTAATAGCGTTGTTAACAGTAAAATGTCGCCATCGTGCTGACCTATGAAAACTACATTTGTAGTTTTAAGCCAAGTCAAAATAAAATACAAAACCTAGATGTATCTCCTATAGCAACGATAACAGCAATAACAGATGGAAACTAACAAACTTACTGAACATACCGAATAAATTATTAGACCGATTACTTGAGAAATGAAATCGGGATTAGTTTCGTACATCTCAATCATTGTTCCATTGATTTGTTTTTCCACTTGTGTACAGTCAGTGTCTCTTAAGACCGTGACATTGTAACGAGTAAGAATCGTAACGGTGAAGTTCTTCTCTTTGATGTCCTCCAGTGAAATTGTGTTGTTAACGCCATACAGTATGGTTATATATACATTCTCCGGGTTTGTCTTGTAGATCACAGTTGTTTTCAGTTCCACCAGATTCTTTTCAAGTCCGTCTTTCAGGGTTTGAGGTATTGAGGAGTAACCCAGACATAAGTTTCCATTCGCGTCTAGTAAACTCACTCTTTCGGACGAAATTCTTACGGCTCGCTCCTCAGGAATGGACACGTATTTTTCATAGACTGGAAATCCTTCACGGTAAACTGGAGCTTTATTCAGGGCATATCTCATTACGAGATAACCAGACGCAACTCTTGTAAATAGTTTGGTTCGTGAACCACGTATCGTTTGAGATTTGATTACTGGAGTACAGAATTTCACTGGTTTTATTGGCATAGTTTTGGAAATTTTGAACTCTGAAGTTCCCGAACACTTGTCCGAACCATGAACACCTCTAACATCATGTAGCAACAGAACAGCAAAAACCAAAATTACAAGGACAACTGTCAAAGTCTTCATGCTGTGGTACCTTGATGAAAGTTTCGACCTAAATACGCACTCGCAAAATAAACTGATCACGAATTACAAAAATATGCAATTTATAGACAACGGATAAGGAAAATATTTCCGGTACTTATACCTAAATTTACAGGTCTTTACAAAACAAAAAAACCCCTTGCACTACTTCCTTTTCTCCCGGTATGTCAAACACTTTCTCCTTTGTTTATAAATTATGCGGTGACATCAACACGCTCGTTATTCTACCATCAGTAGTAACCGCAAAAGAGCAGTAATTTTCCAGTTGCGGAACTTAAAACCTATTCTCGTACCGAGATCACTGGTGGGGTACTCGATTAGCTAAAGCAAGAGAATAGAAAATAAATTCTCGAGAAATATTGTGGACAACTTTTTCTTTTTAAGTAACGATCCATTTAAGGTTGATTTCCACTGACGCGTTTTTTGCTACGTACGTTAACGCACACATGATTTTGAAGCGAAAGAAAAGGTGTGTCATGTCATATGGCTTTAACGTGAGAATGAGGCAAGCAACTTCTGTTGAAATGGGCGGCACTATCAAAATCAGGGGCACCCAACGACTGTTTTCTGTGAAATATCTGTTCGGAGAAGCGAGAATTGCCTAGAATTTTCCAAAGTTTGAGAAGGCTAAAAACTTCTAGATGACCGTTCCATTCATGTACAATTTTCGAAGCTTATCTAATAAATTCCCTACGGTTTTCTGAAGTTTAATTTTTCCCATTTCACTCCCAGGTTAAACTATTTTTCGAGAAAAAGGAAACCTAACTTTCTCGGAATCAAAAATGCGATGCAAAGAGGAATCAGAAAAATTCTCACTTAACATTGCAGCTAAAATTATCGGGAAAATAATACTGAAGCCCTTGTAATTTCTAAAAGACTCAAGTTGTCCTAGGATAACCGAACAGATAAGAATTTTTTAGCGCCACTTAGAATACATTTTTAGTGATCTAAAAGTACTCTGGATAACCTAAAAAGTGTTTTCAATGCAATTAGGGGGAAACCGTCGTTGGATGCCCCTGCAGATTCTTTACTATTCTAATGGTTACTGGTTTAGAAGTCTGGCTACCTCATAAAGCCAGATTCCAAACACATTGAAAGCCGTTTAGGCAGGGGCACCCAACGATAATTTTCGGAAAATATCTGTTCGGAAGACGATTTGAGATCTAGAATTTTCGGAACATTTGTTGTAAAATTTCTTGCTTGCCTGCCTCTCCTAGGATTTTCGAACATCTAAAAAATGGTATAATTGCCCATTTTTAACGGAATTTTTACTCTTAAAAGGTCAGCTAGAATTTTCGGGAGCCTTTTTTCTGGCTGAAATTTTGGAAAAGGTAACTTTTGATCCCTATAATTTTCGGATCACTAGACTTTCAGCTAGGAAATCCGAACAGATGAAAAATTTTTAGGGGATAAAAATATGCCTATATCTACCGTTTAAATGTACTAAAATACATTTAACAATGCTATGTTTAAGTGGTTTTGAATTATATTCAAGGGTAGGGTATTGTTCTAGTAGTTGTGTAGGGATGGGAGGTTCGTTTATGTAGAATGTTTCGTATGCTCTGCATACCGTGTGTATTCCCTCCTCTTGAGGGCTCGTTACGTCCATTGAGACAAGTATGACGTCCGCTGGACTTTTCCTATTTTCTATGTACGACTTTTGTTGTACAGTTTTGCTATAGTCTGAAGGAGTTTGTCGACTAACGACGATAATTTCTCTCGGTCGGGCCATCACACCCCTGGTTTCCTAGCAATGGTCCACAGCAACTAAATGAGAATTATAACATCCAGCAAAAACACTATAAAATCATAGGTTATTTAGACTAAATTAAACATCGAAAACTGAAAATACCTGAGAGTTTTCTGTCGTGTTTCATTTATCAAACATGATGGAATTTTCGAAGTTCGATCGAGTTTGTCATCCCCGGCTGCCGCTAACCTTTCAAAACAGCTTGTGATGTCGACAAGGTTAACTGTGAACAAATAAGTGGCCGAGCTTGAAGAAGATGAAGAGACATCAGTCTTGGACCATGGCTTGGGCATAATTCGACCTCGTTGGGACGGACGCTCCCGAAACGGCCATGAGACTCCGACTAAGGTTCAGTAGTTAAACTGACAACTTTGAATATTTAACACATGCTTTTAATTAATATATATATACTATGCGCGAAGTCAAATAGCGTTGTAAACAGTAAAATGTCGCCATCGTACAAATGACCTATGAAAACTAAATTTGTAGTTTCAAGCCAAGTCAAAATAAAATTACAAAAACCTAGATGTATGTTTTTAAATTACTTACGAAGTGTTCAGAATACAGTATGACAGCTATCTACTACGTTCAGTAACAATTAAAGCACGCACAGATGAAATAGATAAGAACTAAAAAAAATACTATGGACCCAATTATTAGTAAAATTAGATGAGAAGTGAAATAAGGATGAATTTCGTACATCTCAATCATTGTTCCATTGATTTGTTTTTCCACTTGTGTACAGTCAGTGTCTCTTAAGACGGTCACATTGTAACGAGTAAGAATCGTAATAGTGAAGTTCTTCTCTTTGATGTCTTCCAGTGAAATTGTGTTGTTAACGCCATACAGTATAGTTATATATACATTCTCCGGGTTTTTCTTGTAGATCACAGTTGTTTTAAGTTCCACCAGATTCTTTTCAAGTCCGTCTTTCAGGGTTCGAGATACTGAGGAGTAACCCAGACATAAGTTTCCATTCGCGTCTAGTAAACTCACTCTTTTGGACGAAATTCTTACGGCTCGCTCCTCAGGAATGGACACGTAATTTTTAAAGACTGGAAATCCTTCACGGTAAACTGGAGCTTTATTCAGAGCATATCTCATTACGAGATAACCAGACGCAACTCTTGTAAATAGTTTGGTTATTCGTGATCCACGTATCGTTTGAGATTTGATTACTGGAGTACAGAATTCCTCTGGTTTTATTGGTGTAGTTTTGCTTAGCTTTGAGCCTGTAGTTACCAAACATTTAACAGCTCTAACGTCATGTAGCAACAGAACAGCAAAAACCGTGAAAGTTACGAGGACAACTGTCAAAGTCGTCATGCTGTGGTACCTTGATAAAAGTTTCGACCTAATTCTAATGCGCACTCGCAAAATAAACTGATCACGAATTACAAAAATGTGCAATTTATATACACTGGATAAGGAAAACATTTCAGGTACTTATTCGTAAGTTTACAAAAAAAATACCCCTTGCACTACTTCCTTCTCTCCTGGTATTTCACACACTTTCTCCTTTGTTTATAATCCACGCGGTGACATCAACACGCTCGTTGTTCTACCATCAGTAGTAACCACAAAAGAGCAGTTATTTCCCAGTTGCGGAACTTAAAACCTATTCTCGTACCCAGATCGTACTGTTCAGAATACAGTATCTGCAGTTACCTCCTAAAGTGACGACAAGAGCAATAACAGATGAGAACTAACAAAAATACCGAACACATTATTAGACCGATTAGTTGAGAAATGAACTTAGGATGAATTTCGTACATCTCAATCATTGTTCCATTGATTTGTTTTTCCACTTGTGTGCAGTCAGTGTCTCTTAAGACGGTGACATTGTCACGAGTACGAATCGTAACGGTGAAGTTCTTCCCTTTGATGTCCTCCAGTGAAATTGTGTTGTTAACGCCATACAGTATGGTTATATCTGTTATATATACCTTCTCCGGGTTTGTCCTGTAGATCACAGTTGTTTTCAGTTCCACAAGATTCTTTGCAAGTCCGTCTTTCAGGGTTCGAGGTATTGAGGAGTAACCCAGACACAACTTTCCATTCAAGTCTAGTAAACTCACTCTTTCGGACGAAATTCTTACAGCTCGCTCCTCAGGAATGGACACGTATTTTTCATAGACTGGAAATTCTTCACGTAAACTGGAGCTTTATTCAGGGCATATCTCATTACGAGATAACCAGACGCAACTCTTGTGAAGAGTTTGGTTCGTGAACCACGTATCGTTTGAGATTTGATTACTGGAGTACAGAATTTCTCTGTTTTTATTGGTGTAGTTTTGCTGAGCTCTGAGCTTGAAGTTACCCAACATTCATCCGCACCTCTAACATTATGTGCCCACAGAACAGCAAAAACCAAAGTTACGAGGACAACTGTCAAAGTCTTCATGCTGTGGTACCTTGATGAAACGGCTTCGACCTAATTCTAATACGCACACGCAAAATAAACTGATCACAAATTACAAAAATATGCAATTTACAGACAGCGGATAAGGAAAGTATTTCAGGTACTTATATGTAAATTTACAAAACAAAAAAAACCCCTTGCACTACTTCCTTCTCTCCTGGTATGTCACACACTTTCTCTTTTGTTTATAAACCACGCAGTGACATCAACACGCTCGTTGTTCTACCATCAGTAGTAACCACAAAAGAGCAGTAATTTTCCAGTTGCGGAACTTAAAACCTATTCTCGTACACAGATCACTGGCGGGGTACTCGACTAGCTAAAAGCAAGAGAACAGAAAATAAATTCTCGAGAAATATTGTGGACAACTTTTTCTTTTTAAGTAAAAATCAAGTTTAGGTTGATTTTCACTCACGCGTTTTTGCTACGTACGTTATTGAAGCGAAAGAGAAGGTGTGCGATGTCATATGGTTTTAACGTGAGAATGAGGCAAGCAACTTGTGTTGAAATGAGTGGCACCATCAAACTCAGGGGCACCCAACGGCTGTTTCCTGTGAAATATCTGTTCGGGGAAGCAAAAATTGCCTAGAATTTTCTAAAGCTTGAGAAGGCTAAAAACTTCTAGATGACCGTTCCATTCATGTACAATTTTCGAAGCTTATCTAATAAATT
>NC_133212.1:5236731-5246731 GCF_958299795.1 Porites lutea | reverse complement strand
TTTTACGTCAGTGTAAATGCAAGAGGAGGAAGACGTGGAGGAGGCGGTCGAAGAGGCGGCAGCCGTGGCGGCGGCGGTCGTGTGGGCCGCTCAAGTCGAGGAAGAAGCCGTTTCTAAGGGTCTTCAAAATCTAGAATCACCAAGACAACGCCAATAAAACCGGTCAGGTTTCGTACTCCAGTGATTAAATCTCAAGCGAAACGCGGCTCACAAACCAAACTTTTCACCAGAGCAGCGGCTGGTTATCTTGTAACGAGATATGCACTTGTTTCATTTAATTCAGTTCTCTAATATAGTCTTTACACCGTACTTTACACCACCAAAGAATAAACAGAAAAAAAGGAAGTCCAATAAAAATCAAAGCATTTATTATGGACCCCCAAGATACAGAAGATAAGCCAGCCTTCTGCATTAGGGTTAAACTCATACAGACCAATCATCGTTCCATTGACTTGTTTTTCCACTTGCGTACAGTCAGTGTCTCTTACGACGGTGACACTGTATTGAGTACGAATCGCAACTGTAAAGTTCTTGTTTTTGATGACGTCCAATGAAACTGTGTCATTAACGCCATACAATATGGTTACCTTCTCTGGGTTTGACATACCACATGACTTTGAAGCAACTGAAAACGTGTGTGACATACCACATGACTTTGAAGCAACTGAATACCACATGATTTTCAAACAACTGAAAACGTGTGTGACATACCACATGATTTTCAAGCGACAAAAAAGGTGTGTCATGTCATATGGTTTTATTGTGAGAATGAGGCAAGCAACTTGTATTGAAATGCAAATGATCGGCACCGTATGGTGCCGTACCACCAAACAGGCAAAGGCAAGTTGTCGGACTTTTTTTTTTTTTTTTTTTTTTTTGGGACAAATTAATTTGATACGGATCATGCAAATTGCATGACCATTCTTGACTTTTTCATCAGTCGATGAAAAAAACTGGCTGTTGTCGAGAGGTTATTTGTCAGTTGGGGACACTCTATGGTGGTCGTTGCCCTTGTGGAGAGGTGGCCGTTTTTAAGGTCGTTGTTTTGGTCCGAAAATTCACTCGTTTAATGTGGGAAATACAGTGTGTCAGTTAGGTTATACAACTGACTGATGTACGGTATGTGCGTTGTGTCAGTACTCTTTAGCATCAAAGCAAAAAAATAGATAAGTCGCGACATAAATTGTCGATAAATTGTAAAACAAAGCACCTAAAATAACAAGTGCAAAAAGCCCAACAATTGAACAAAGGATTATACGCCCAACAGTAGAAATGCCAGCCTTGTTTTCTACATTGGGGTTAAACTCATATAAATCAACCATCGTCCCATTGACTTGTTTTTCCACTTGGGCACAGTCAGTGGGAGTGACATCTGTGTCTTTTACTACGCTGACATTGTATCGAGCACGAATCGTAACTGTGAAGGTCTTGCCTTTGATGTCTTCCAGTGAAACTATGTCGTTAACGCCATACAGTCTGGTTACCTTCTCCGGGTTTGTCTTGTAGATCACAGTCGTCTTGAGTTCCAAGAGATTCTTTCCTATTCCGTCGTTGAGGGACCGTGGAACCGAGGAGTTCTTCACGCATAAGTTTCCATCTGAGTTTAGTAAACTCACTCTTTCGGACGAAATCCTTACGGCTCGCTCCTTAGGAATGGACACGTATCTTCCATTGACTGGAAACCCTTCACGGTAAACTGGAGCTTTATTTAGGGCATATCTCGTAACGAGATAACCAGCCGCAACTCTTGTGAATAGTTTGGTTCGTGATCCACATATCGTTTGACATTTGATTACTGGAGTACAGAATTCCACTGGTTTTATTGGCGTAGTTTTGGTGATTCCAGATTTTGAAGTTCCCGAACCATTACCACATGTAACACCATGTAGCAACAAAACAGCAAAAACCAAAAATACGAGGACGACCGTCAAAGTCTTCATGCTGTGGTACCTTGATGAATCATAGATAAAGTTTCGACCAAATTCTAATACGCACTCGCAAAATAAACTGATAACGAATTACACAAACATGCCAATTTATAGACGGCGGATAAAGAAATTATTTCAGTTACTAATACAATATAAGCGCCTTGCACTTCTTCCTTCCTCTCCTGTTTTCCGATTCTGGTTTATAACCATTGTGCTTAGTTTCAATGTGCGTGCAAAGGAGGCCCTTTCTTATTGTTAGTTTACGATCCTTTACCAATATTATTTTCCAGCATACCGGGATTCTCACTTCCTATGTATGTTGGTTTGTATGGTTAGGCGTTGTTTATATTAGTCTTTGTCCCTTCAGTTGTTCCTTGAGTGGGTAGGAAGGAGGGTGCTAAATGCCCAGTGGAAGTCTCAAGCAGTCAACTGTAGCAGAGAATTTATTTTCTATTCTCTTGATTATAACTAATCGAGTACCCCGCCAGTGATCTGGGTACGAGAATAGGTTTTAAATTCCGCAACTGGAAAATAACTGCTCTTTTGTGGTTACTACTGATGGTAGAACAACGAGCCTGTTGACGTCACCGCATGATTTATAAACAACGGAGAACGTATATGACATATCACATGATTTTGAAACTGAAAACGTGAGTGACATAATGTACCAAGTGACTTTGAAGCGACAGAAAAGCTGTGTGATGTCAAATGGTTTTAAATGGCATACCAAATGATTTTGAAGCAACAAAAAACGTGTGTGACGTACCACATGATTTTGAAGCGACTGAAAACGTGTGTGACACACTGTGTCACGGACCAAATGATTTTTGAGCGGCAGAAAAGGTATGTGATGTCATGTGGTTTTAAATGACCTACCAAATGATTTTGAAGCAACTGAAAACGTGTGTGACATACCAGTGACATGGTTTAGAAGTAACTCAGTGACAACATGATATTGGAAGCAACAGAAAAGGTGTGTGATGTGGTATGGTTTTAAATGACATACCGAATGATTTTGAATCAACTGAAAACGTGTGTGACATACCACGGACCTGGTTTTGAAGGAACTTAAAACGTGTGTGACATACCACATGATTTTGAAGCAACTGAAAATGTGTGTGATATACCAAATGATGAAGCGACAGAAAAGGTCAGTGTGATGTCATTTAAATGACATAACAAATGATTTTGAAGCAACTGAAAACAAAACCAGTGCGCCGAACACACTGTTAACCTGGTTAACATAAAATCTATAAAGGAAACAGAAAGAAAGCAAACAACTAAAACTGTGAGAAAAAGATAAGCAAACGTCTTCAGTAAACGCAAGCTCGCCAATGTTTTATCTTTAGTAAACGAGTGAGGCACAGAATAAATACCAGTTCCGGCGAGAGATAGCCTCCGACGCAGGTGTTTTTAGGAGAGCTCGTCTTTCATCCTTCCCCACAGGGATGAAAGACGAGCTCTCCTAAAAATGCCTGCGTGGGAGGCTAGGCGAAAGATCGAGGCCAAATCTGCCACCCAGCTATAGTGCTAGCTGGCGTCCGAAACGGGAAATCGTATGGCATCCAGAATGATACCCGCGGGACACTGTAGGTCTCTCGGAAAAAACGACTCGAATTGTAAGCGTTCTCCTTCGTTTAACGCAGTAGATGTTTTGAGTTACCGCTGGTTACCTCCTAACCTACACCGCGGATGCAGGGTGTGATGGGAAAGGAGTAGACAAAGGGAAAGACAGTAACTTTCCACCTTCCCATCAAACCCAGCAAGCTTTGACCAATAACGAGTCAGCTTGGATTATATATCCAAAGTATACGTTTTGTTTTAGATAGGATCACTGAGAAAGCGAGCAGCACTGTGCCAATTGTGTCTTTAACTGCGATGATCTTCCTTACATTTGTTTCTTTATTCCGCTGTTCAAATATATGAAATTTATATATTCATTTTCCTTTTTGATCTTCGAACCAATTCACTCACCAGTTCCCAGATGGCCCCTTGCTAGCTTCATTGGTTAGATCGCTGCACCGATACGGTATCGTAGAGATCGGGGTTAGAATCTCAGCACATCCCAGGCCTTCCTTTCACAACTGCATCAAAGTTGCATAAGTTGCTTTTTTAATTAACTCCGATGATCTTTTTTGCAATAAAGTCTTCATTCTGCGACTCAAATATATAAAATTCATTTCAGAGTCATTTCATTCTGCAATTTCTAGCTGTAAAACTTATTCATTCGTGTTTACACTTTTCGTCTAATGTCGTAGACGTCCTCTTGTGTTTTACAAATAAACACCCAACTCCTCAATTCAAGGAAAGTATTTCAGCGTCTATTCCGGGATATACAGAACGCAAAGGTGTGGCCGGATCTACGAAAAAGGAGCAGACGGCGTATGTGATATACATTCGCATGGCGAGAGAGAGACCGAGCTTTTGAGGTCGAGGGTTTTTGCTGACTTTAAAGCGTCGCGCCCAAATGCTTGCTACTTACTACTTCTAGGTTTCACGCAAAGACTGATTGCGAAGGAACATCACCCACTCCCAGCCACTTACGATAGCGGTCCGCCAACAAATCGCCCTCTCTTATCTATTTTTGTCTGCGAGCTTGACAATCTCTGAAGGGAAAACTGATAAAAGGCCTGTGAACAGACTTAATAGGCCATGAATGTTTATTAACTGTTTCAAGTCTACCACTTTTGGCTATGTGTCAAATTATTGTTTGTTTTTGGGATACGGTGACGAATTTTTTTTTTTCTTTTGATAAAAAATCCGGATTTGAGTGCACCTTTTCCCTCTTGACCACCTTCGTAGGGTCTGAGCTTTTTAACAAACTAAAGACAAACTGAGACGCTGTTGAGAGAAAGTTTAAACCAGTTCTTTGGTAATATAAAGGTGACGTCAACTCGTCACGTCGCAGAGATGTCAAACGGTCCCCTCTCTACAATGAAGATCAATCCCGGGGGGGGGGGGTACTCCCATATATGGGCCATATAGGTACGTGCTGCGGAATAGGGTATGGTTTTTGACGTTCTCGGTCCTTAAATAGGGTATCTTTTTTTACCCTTTTGTTTCTGTGTACCTGGTGTGGTCCTTAGATAGGGTAGCTTAATTGTATTATCTAATATTAGTATATACACACTCAGTGATCTTGGTAATTCAGGCGATCTGATTGGTTAGCTATCTCGGACTATGACGTTATATTCACCGCGCTAGGCGGTGAATATAAAGCCGAACAAAATCGCTGTCGTGAACTGGGTGTTTTGCCAAAGTTTCATAGTAAAGCCTTTTTGAAAATACACGAATATCCAAGTGCTGATGACTAGGCTTGTTCTAGTATTTTATGCTTGATGCTAAACATCCAATGTTACAGAGAAGAAATAAAGTTTTCCTTTTCATGCTATTAATAATTTTGTTTTTTCCTTGAATATGGTGTCATTTTTCGGCTTTGGGCCTTAAGAAGGGTATCAGTTTTCGCCTTCTTAGTCCTTAAATAGGGTAAATATACGGCGTAAGAGTTACTCCCTTCCACCACATCCACACCAATATCTTGGGAAATATTGCAGACGATGATTTTTTTTTTTAGCAAGCTAGATTCAAACGATCCTATGCCTCTCGCTATTCAAACTGCAGTGGATTAAAAAAGAACTGAAAAAAAAAGAAGAAATTATAATACCGGGGAGCAAGGGATGGCGCATGGTGGTGAGAGCACTCGCCTCCCACCAATGTGGCCCGGGTTCAAATCCCGATGTCGACGCCATATGTGGGTTGAGTTTGTTGTTCGTTTTCTCCTTTGCTCCGAGAGGTTTTTCTCCGGGTACTCCGGTTTTCCCCTCCAAATCTTTATCATTATCATTATCATTATCATTATTCTTAACCCCGACCGACAGGGCTTAACTTGAGTGCCGTTACCAAACCGAGTTTCGCGAGGGTTATTGCGATATACGTATTTCTAGTTTTACCCTCGATAACTCGAACTCCTGATAACTCGAACTTTTTTCTGTTTCCCTTGAAGGTTCGAATTATCGGGAGTCGACTGTAATTATGTAAAATCACAGTTTGCTGTTCATCATTTGCCAAAATTCATTTCCGGAAAGTTTGTTTTCACATCAGTAGATCCAAAAAGTCGATTCAAACGCAGAACGTGTCGCACAACCATATTCATGGTAAAAAAATTACACTTTCAACCATGAATGTGGTCAAATTCACAGGAAAATGATTTTGAAGGAGTTGTGGTATTTTTGTATAAAAATTGCGGAAGCAAGAGGACCAAGAGATAAGAAATGTTCAAAGTGTAAATGTTATAGGTGTTCAAGTGACTTTCTCAATGAAGATCGTGAGCTTAAGGTGGCTCGATACAGTTTTTCAGGGTCAATACCTCCCAAGTTTGAGCATAAACTACGTCGCCAAAAACAAAGTTTTGGAAAAATTGCCGCCACAGTTGTATTAAATGAAGATGAAAATTTGTTATGATAAGGGTTGCAACGGCATCGGAGTTGTCATAGCAACGAAATGACGCTATTACCTATTTTACTTGCAGCAGTTTATCTCGGCACTGGGAACTGTTCTTCGAAAATCATTGACGGGAGCTTTTTCCTCCAATAGCAGTCTCGATGTTCGTGAAATTTAAGCGAAATCTGTAAGAGCGTTATCGAGATATTTTGGTATAAAGTTTTTATTGATAGAAACACATTAAAAAATGGACAATATTGTTGTTTGGCCGTTATCTGTAGAAAATGAAGCGCTTTCGACATGAAATTTCACCTCATAGTAGTTTCAGTCTTTTTAAAAGCGTGTGTGAAAGATCAAGGAGATAGCTCCAGCCGATTGCTAGAAAGAAGGGTTTGATTAGTATGTATCGAAGCGCTCTTGCTGGCGGTTTTGTAAACATTTTGGTCTACTTTGACAAATTAGCGAATAATTTTTAAACCGCTCGTTAGATTTTTTTAAAAATTTAAGATACTTGAGATTAACCTTCCTTTTATATGACCTTTTAGTTTCAAGATTATTGATGTATTGTAAGGCAGTAGAATAAGGGCTACAATTCGTTACTTTTTTATCGGAAGTTTCGTCATTACAAGTGAAAGCCTCTAATTATTCAAGGCATTGTCTCCAAGTTTCATTTTCACGTGAACAGCAGTAACTAACAATGCACTTGAAATATGCAAAAATGCAAGCTATTGTTGTGCACGAAAATATGAACCTTGGACACAATACCCTGAATAATGAGAGGCTCACACTTGTAAACACAAACTTTCTGCCAAAATATTAGCGAATTGTAGCCCTTATTTTTCTGCCTTACAATGTATCAATAATCTTGAAACTAAAAGGTCATATAAAAGGAAGGTTAATCTATAGAATACTAAATTTTTTAAAAAATCTATCGAGCGGTTTAAAAATTATTCGCTAATTTGTCAAAGTAGACCAAAATGTTTACAAAACCGCCAGCAAGAGCGCTTCGATACATACTAATCAAACCCTTCTTTCTAGCAATCAGCTGGAGCTATCTCCTTGATCTTTCACATATGTTTTTAAAAAGATTGAAACTACTATGAGGTGAAATTGCATGTCAAAAGCGCTTCGTTTTCTACGGATAACAGCCGAACACCAAGATTGTCCATTTTTTACCGTATTTCTAACCACAAAATCTTTATCCCAAAATATTTCGATAACGCTCTTACAGATTTCGCTTAAACTTCACGAACATCAAGGCTGCTATTGGAGGAAAAAGCTTCCGTCAATGATTTTCGAAGAACAGTTCCCAGTGCCGAGATATACTGCTGCAAGTAAAATAGGTAATGGCGTCATTTCGTTGCTATGACAACTCCGATGCCGTTGCAACCCTGATCATAACAAATTTTCATCTTCATCTAATACAACTGTGGTGGCATTTTTTTCAAAACTTTGTTTATGGCGACGTAGTTTACGCTCAAACTTGGGAGGTATTGACCCTGAAAAACTGTATCGAGCCACCTTAAGACGTCAGTGTATCAAGTGTAGAAATAACGCTCGTGATAAATACGAATGTAAGTATTTTAGGGTAAAATACGAATGTAAAGAGTGTGGCAGTGGTGTATCATGTGTAAACCATGCGGCGGCAAGGCTTGGAGTGAGCATGGAAATCTAAAATGGAAGTGTGAAGTGTGCAAGGCAGAAAAAGAGAGAAATACCAACTCACCCTGACAACCAGCCTTACTAAAAATAGATTTTGGGTTGACATTGAGGTATTCAAATCACTAGGGATGTTTGATATGCATTGACGTCACACCAGTATAAAGAATTGTGCGCTTGCGAAACTAAACCATAACTGGTATGAACAACAATGCAGACACAAGACCAAATATATGTGTGTTTTGAAGTCGTAAATACTTCCTCTGTCCACCGCGGAGTATATCCTTTCTCAAAAGCCTTTTTCTTCTTTACAATTCTTACTCTATCACCAACATTGAACTTAAAACGAGTTGGAGCAAGGCCCAAATCACCAAATAGATTTTCATAAACAATAGCCTGGTTCCTTTTAACACTACCCTCCGTAAGGGTCATCTTAAGAAATGAATAGACTTTGTTTTTGTAATAGGCCTTGACACAAATATCACGTAAAATCGTCCGACTATCTCTCCGGAAATTCTCAATAAATGTCTAAATATCCCAAAAAAATTTTCTAAATATCTCAAAAAATCCTTTAAATATTTCGAAATATTTTGTATTTAGCCGATTTTGAATCCCTTAGGCCAAAATTTCCCCCAGCGGGAGCTGACGCGTATGTCAGAGATTGTCTACACTACAGTAAAAACCCACGAGTAAGAACCCACATTTTCCAGGATTAGCCTAAACAGGTTCTTACATAAATGGTGGTTAACATAAATTTAGGCTATCTAGGTTCTTAATAGGTGCTTAATTTCTTGCAAAAAATTATGTCGTTACTAAGAAGATTTTAGTGGTGACCCTTAAATTTGCATACCTAATGTTGCTTATATTTTAATTTGAGCATAATAGAGATCTATTCTCACATGCATTTTAATTTCTTGAGTCAAAACAACTTTATATACATGACTGCATGTGCTGTAAAACACAATAAATGATTTAAATGATTTTTGAAAATAAGAACCTTTCTCCAAATTTTAGGCTTAAGAGGTTCTTATATATAGAGGGGGTCTAAATTGCAAATTTTAGCCTAACAGGTTCTTAAATCTTAGGTTCTTACTCGAGGCAGTTTTTACTGTATTATTATGGAAATAAAGCAACTTTCAAAACAACAAAGATGCAAATTTTAATGTTTTCTCACTGTTCGCATGACTATCATGCGTATGACGACTTGGCTATGACAGAGTAACAATCCTTCCTATTTAACTTGATACAAAGAAAATAGCGAGGAAAAGATGGAAAACAGCCAAAAAAAGCTATAAATTGTTCTAAATACCGTATCCCAAAATTTTCTAAATATCTTGATATTTTCTAAAATTTTCTAAATATCTCAAAGAATATCCGAATATTTTTATCAAGGCCTATATTGTAATGTCGAACCATATCATCTAATACGTCAATGTATTTCTGCGTTCTGGGCGAAATCCCTGCGGGGGCAAAAAATGACGGAACCAAGAGATAAGAAATGTTGAAAGTGTAAATGTTATAGGTGTCCAAGTAACTTTCTCAATGAAGGTCGTGAGCTTAAGACGTCAGTGTATCAAGTGTAGAAATAACGCTCGTGATAAATACGAATGTAAGTATTTTAGGGTAAAATACGAATTTAAAGAGTGTGGCAGTGTTGTATCATGTGTAAGCCATGCGGCGACAAGGCTTGTGAGCACGAAAATCTAAAATGGAAGTGTGAAGTGTGTAAGGCAGAAAAAGAGAAAAATACTAACTCACCCTGACAACCAGCCTTACTAAGGGCCTCTTCATATGAGCCCGGTTGACCGGGCTGACTCGGTTACCGGGATGAATTTCACCTTGGGTTCATATGAGAAATTTCAGCCCGGTTTCCGAGATGAAAAAAAGGTCGAAGATCCTGGGGACGAGTTTTGGCGCCAAATTTGGGAAACAAAGAAAACAAGGATAATCACAAAATTTTTTACTTTCGGGCT
>NC_133212.1:5191731-5226731 GCF_958299795.1 Porites lutea | reverse complement strand
CAGGTTGTGGTAAGACGACCCTCGAGACCTTAACAAGAACAAGAAGAATTTATTAATATTCGATGATTTAATCCTCAGGCTTAGACCGCTCGCCAAGAGGTCGACTTGTAGCAAGTCTATCCTCAGGCTTTGCAAAAGCAAAATATAATCGAGGATTATTATACTCGTTGAAGACACTACACGTCAACTGTATTTACCTCAGGTAGAATTATTTTAAGCTTTCAAGACAGACAATAAGAGAAAATGCAAACCTCTTCATCTTGTTTCCCAGGACCTTGAAAATATAAACCACATAATGACCACGTAAAAAGATGGAGAGTGGGGGGTGGGTGTGAAGCGAATTGGAGAATTGTGCACCTCTGAAAAAATCCTGGCTACGCCCCTGGTATAGCCACAGCGTTGCAATAAAAGCTTTGGTGATTTTATCGGTACTATCCAGGCACTATATATCGTAATATTGGCAAACAAAGGTGAAATGAACGGTATCATGTTACATAAACAAACCAGAGTTAATGAAGTTTTTAAAAGGTCAATCAAATGATGCAGTTTTACAAGTTTTACAAGTTTTACACGTTTTATAGGGATCAAAGTCTTGAAAGTGAGTGAAATACATAGCAAATATTAATAATAATAAACATGCATTTTTATTAACTAAGATTTACCGACAACCGACAAGTGGACCCCCCACTCAGACCCTCTAAATGTTCCTTTAAATGTGCATTAGCTATTTCAAGTCTACTAATAATTTTTTTGTTGTTGGGATAATTAAAGTGACGAATATCTTTTTCTTTCTTTGGATAAAAAAAATCCGGTCAAAGGGTCAGAGCTTAAACGTCAACCTGAGACGCTTTTGAGAGAACGTTTAAACAAGTTAAACCAGTTCTCTGGTGATAAAGGCGAAGTCAACTCGTCACGTGGCAGAGATGTCAAACGGTCTTTTCAAATCACTACGACACAGAGTTTGAGCATCACGTCAGTATACGGCAAACGGAAAACGTCAGATTCAAGTTGAGAATTTTTCAAAATAGAAAATGAGCGGATAAAAACAGCTCAAAACAATTCTTATGGATAAAAAATTGCGTGAAACAACTAATTTGTGTTGAAACAATGAACAGTAAATGACAAGGGAAAACTTGGCCACGTGGTGCAAATTCGCGCCGGTTTGCCATTAAAACGTGTGATGGCGTAAGAATAACTTCCTGCTGCCATCCCCAAATCAATATTGCAGACGATGATTTTTTTAGCAAGATTCAAACAATCTCATGCCTCTCGCTATTCAAACTGCAATGGGTTCAAAACGAACTGAAAAAAAGGAAAATTCGAAGACCAGACGAGATATGCTACTTGAGTAGCATTCTGTACCTCTGGATCATGATCAATAAGGGACGGACCATTGAAATTGGGGTGATAATTCCCAAAAAAAAATTCCTTCAAGGGATACTTGTCTAAATAAGAAATCCTGCAAGTGGTGATACCTAAAAAAAAAATTCTACAGACAAGCGGACTTATCTCCGATTATTTCTAATGGTCCGTCCGAAGAGCCATAATGGCTCTTGTCCGTCCCTAAAGGATACAATTAAAGGATCACCGCAAAGTAACACATTTTTCTGATATCGTGACTGGCTATGGGATCAACCACTTTTGGGGAGGTAGGGGTTTGGTGATGAGGTCGATCTGGCAGGAGCCGATTAATCGGCTCCTGGGTCTGGAAAAGAATTTTTTCCAGCCCTACGTGATTGCAACCCTGGGAACGAGGTTGACGTGATTGAATTTTTTTAGTTGTTGAGGAGGTGGGGGTTTGATGATTCAGGTCTGGACTAGAATTTTTTCCAGCCCTACGTGACTGAATTTTTTGTTAGTTATTACTGGAAATATAAGACTATCAACTGCAATTGCATTTTTTTCCTCCGAGACTCTTCACAAAAAACGTTTTTGACCACGTGCACCCTGCCTAGCTCGCCCTCCTCCTGCTTTTTATTTCCACATGAAAGTCAAATGCCGGTTGGCCCTACTTTCCTCCACATAAAGTGGAGACCGCAGTAATTTTCCGGAAATCGATTGCAAAATAACAGAGAATAACTTGAACTGAAAAAGGAAGAGACGTTTTGGTGTCATGACGTAAAAGGAGCTTCCGGATCGGAATGTTGTGTTTATTCTAGTAATCCAACCAGCAGCATATAGATATAAAGCATAGTTGAAATCCTGACTGAGTTCATTTCCGCGGGTGCTTGGAAATCGTCTCGCGCTTTACTTTTGTTTCACCTAACTTCCTCTAATACAGAGAGTTTCACGGTTGCCTGTTGATCACGGCTCCGGTAGGTCCTACATAAAGTATGAAGCCTCTGAATGTGGCTGTCCTCACAGTCTTAGTTATTGCTCTGTTAATGCTACATGATGTTGATGCGGCCCGGAGACGCAGTGGAGGAGGGAGAAGTCGTGGTGGTAGTCGAGGGAGGCGAGCCAGTCGAGCCAGTCGAACCAGTCGAAGCAGCCGCAGAAGAAGTTCAGTTCGCCGGATTCGTTCGTCTTCAACACCTAAAATCACCAAAACTACACCAATAAAACCGATCACGTTCCGTACTCCGGTAATCAAGTCACAAGCAAAACTCTTCACTAAAGCCGCAGCTGGCTATCTTGTAACGACATATGCACTTAGTAGAGCCCCGTCTACTATGAAGAGTTTCCACTCCGTGAAAGATATGTGTCAATTCCCAAGAAAAGAGCGGTGAGATTATCATCTGAAAGAGTGAGTTTACTAGATTCGAATGGACACTTATGTCTGGGAAACTCCTCAATACCTCGGACCCTTAAAGACGGAATAGAAAAGAATCTATTTGAACTAAACACGACTGTGATCTACAAGACAAACCCAGAGAATGTAATCATACTGTACGGCTTTGATAACACAGTTTCACTGGAAGACGTCAAAGACAAGAACTTCACAGTTACGACTCGTGCTCGGTATAATGTCACAGTCGTAGAAAACGCAAACTGCACCCAACAGGAAAACCAAGTCAATGGAACAATGATTCAACTGTATGAATTTAACCCCAACAAAGCAAGCAAAGCCGGCATCAATTTTAAGTTGATTGTTACTCTCATCATGTTGATAGGAATGCTTAATGAGCATCATTCTTTATAAGGAAGCGAGGCTATAAAAGAAAGTAGGCTGATGTATGAGTCTAACACCAATGCAGGAAACACTAACGTCAATTATACTCTTATCTTAACTTTATTTATAGTTATTCCAAGTGTTTTCATTATCATTCCGACCCACTATTGTTGTCTTTATAAATATACGTAAGAAACGCTTCCAGCGCTTCTAAGATAGTGATTTTTTATTAGGCTCAAAGCTAGTTCTGTAGTGTTTTAATGATGTTTTTATCAGGGGCCCCCAACGAGAATATAGTTCAAAACCACTTAAACATAGCTTTGTTGAACGTATTTTAGCATTTAAACGGTAGATATAGGCATATTTTTATCCCCTAAAAATTTTTCGTCTGTTCGGATTTCCTAGCTGAAAGTCTAGTGATCCGAAACTGAAAATTATAGGGATCAAAACTTACCTTTTCGAAAGTTTCAGCCAGAAACTGAAGGCTCCCGAAAATTCTAGGTGACCTTTTTAGGGTAAAAATACGTTAAAAATGGGCAATTATACACTTCTGGGGGGTTCAAAAATCCTAGGAGATCGGAGGAGGCAGGCAAGCAAGAAATTTAACAACAAATGTTAAGTGACATCTCTGGGTGTTGTTTCACTACGACCTCCTGAAAATCGCAAATTTTAATCTCCAGCAAGAAGCGTGATTTTCGCAATGGAAGAAATTAGTTCCCCGAGAGAGCGGCGGAAATGGAGTCTAGGTCTAGGTCACAACTTAAAGGCGCTTGGCCTAACGTGCGTGCGGAGTCAAAGTGGCCGGGAAATAAATAATGCAACCATAAGAGAGTTTAGCACCTTCCTTAAAATTAACAAATCTAGGAAACAATTTCTTTTACGGTTAACTCTTTTTTACCCCATTTACGGCTAACGGTTAAAATTTTTTAATTTTTACGGCTATCGACTAAATTTTTGTCCGTTTTACGCCTATCGGTTAACCCCATTAAGACCCTCAAAAACGAAGACCCCCCTCAAAATCTCTTATAAATATCTAGAAACGGGTATCTCGACCTTAGATGTGTAAGAAACAACAATATCTTCAATTATACAAAATTTCGACCAGGGTCTTCGTTTTCTACACAATAACCCCGGTGTGTAGAAAACGAAGACCCCCTCAAAATCACTTGGAAACGGCTGGAAACTGCTTCATGCATCATTAAGAGATTCCCCTATTTCAGTTGGGATTATGTTGAAATTCTGTCCCATGCATGTCCCTGATTCTTTAAGTGAAACGCAAAGGACGTATCTCAGGTGCGAGTTTCAAGACGCTTTCATATAATTCAAACAGTCAGAACATTTTTTGTGAGTGGCCATAATGTAACTCCTTTCTTGTTTGAAATTTTAACTTCCGTAAAAGACATTTTTTGACTATGGAAAAAATATAGTTACATATATTTGTTATGAAGAACACTTGGTCACTTACCTCGAGATAACCAAGGATATTTTTCCATTCAAAATCTTCTAACACAAATCTCATGTACACACTCTACTAGAATTGTTCTTGTACTTAAGCTAATTTTTCATAGTACAACGTTGTTTGCATAAGCTTAGAATTTTTAAAGATAAATAATTTATTCACAGTTTCTTGAATGAGCTTGAATACTGCTTTGTAATAAAGGCACTTTGCTTGCACAGGTAATTTTTTTAAATTTTTTTTTTTTTTTTGTGACATATCCAATGATTGCGCTGGCGGAAATGTTCAGAGAAATTCAAAAAAAAAGAAAATAATTGCAGTTTACAAAGTCAAGCGAATTTCTGACATTGCCAGGGGGAAACCGAACCTGACAAAAAAGTTGAAGATATTCAAAGCATTGTAATAAAAAGTGCAATGATTTTAAGAGCTAAACCAGACAAAAAAAATCGAAAGTCGAAACTTAATGCGGACAAAAATACAAATTGCGTGAATTATCTGCTACTAAAATCGCTTGCAGACGCAAAACAAAACAGAGATTGCAGGAGATATTCAGTAATCGTATTCTGCACAGAGTTTCATTAAGTCGTAGACGCTTTTAAGACAACAAAGTCTGGGTAAATAAACATGCCATCAAAAATAACCATACACAAATGCTGGTCTAGCTGTCATGCAATGGTCAGGGGCACCCAACGACAATTTTCGGAAAATATCTGTTCGGAAGACGATTTGAGATCTAGAATTTTCGGAACAATTGTTGTAAAATCTTTTGCTTGCATGCCTCTGCTAGGATTTTCGAACGTCTAAAAACTACTTTAATTGACCATTTTTAACGGATGTTTACCCTTAAAAGGTCACCTAGAATTTTCGGGAGCCTTTTTTTGTGGCTGAAATTTTCGAAAAGGTAAGTTTTGATCCCTATAATTTTCGGATCACTAGACTTTCAGCTAGGAAATCCGAACAGATGAAAAATTTTTAGGGGATAAAAATATGCCTATATCTACCGTTTAAATACTAAAATACGTTCAACAATACTATGTTTAAGTGGTTTTGACCTATATTCTCGTTGGGTGCCCCTGAATGGTCGACTACAGCCATTGAAAACCCAGTCTTTCTTCCAAAACAGAAAAACCGGACCTCCTTTGACTTCAATGTTTCTTGAGCATGTTACAACAATATCAATACCTATCAAATAAACATTAAGGAAGGCTCAATATAAACGTTTGTGATTTTCATTCACCGTGTCTGAGTAAGAGAGATGCAACGAACTGTAATTCCAACCCGGCGCGTGACGATCGCGCTTCAGTGGCCTTTCGGTTCTTCGCTTTCACTCATGCTATTAAAGTCCTGACTTCGACTAAATAAACAACCTATTTATACTAAGCCACTTTTCTTATGAGCCTTTTTAAACATCTCTCAAGATATGACATGCCACTTAACTAGGATACTGGAATTATCGGCGTGCGGATTCTGCAGCCCGGGGGGGGAGGTACTCCCATACATTACCTATAGGGTATGTGCCGCCCAACGGGGTCGTCATTTTGAAGCTCCTGATTTAGAACGGGGTATCCATTTCAGAGGCGTTTTCTAGAACGGGGTATAATATTTCGAACGCACGAGAGCTCCAGTACTCCGGATGATTATGAAGAAGCGAACAAATAAAGAAATATCTTTTTTGAAAAACAGGGCTATTTCAATTTACAAACTTTCTAGAACGGAGTATAAACAATTGGCCCATTCCCAGAACGGGGTATCAGTTTTAGGGCGAATCCTAGAACGGGGTTTCAATTTTAGGGGAAATATTTTTCCGAACAGGTTGCCAATTTGGAGTCCCGGGTGGCACATACCCACCCAAAAAATACCCAAGCGCCTCCCCCCCTCCCCCCCGGGACTGAACGTAACAGTACACACTTTGCGGCTGGGGAAGCCCAACACAATGTGCAGGAAATCGAGGTCACACTACTTACACTGCAAACGTCTCATTTGAGCTCATTTTGGATTAAACAGCAGCCAGTGCAACAGATACTGTGAGAAGACACTTAGTTACTCGAAGAAGTATGGAGTGCTTTCAAGGCCCGGTTATCTTAGTCGTTGTATGCACAGTAATAACAGTAATAATATGTGCTCTCCAAACTCTGTGTTTCTTTCTGTTGAAGAGAACCAAAAACGTTTCGTCTTCGAGGATAAATGACGGCTTGAACGGACATAATCACGAACCCGGGAATCCAAAGGAAATCAACATACAGTGGCCGTACTTGAATAGAGGAAAACAACCAGTCGAACATAGCGAGCAACCATTCAATCAGGTAGGCTTCATGATCAAAACATGGTTTGAACAATTGTTACTTCAATAATTTTGTACTCTTTGTTTCGAGTATACGGCCTAATTTGCACGCGCGTGGGCTGTTCCGAAAATATGAGGACAATGAGTGATGTTATTTTTTATTCAAATATGATGAGCAAGAAAATCTTAAAACTAAAAGTGTACTTCAACTTGTTTAGCTAAGTTTTAAAATAAATGTATTATTTTTGTTAGTATAGTTTTTCATCAATTTAGGTTCGTCAATAGTAACTTTCAGCGGTGCCTGTGAAACTTGTCTGAAGTATATTTGTCTTGTTTTCTAAGGATGAAGACGCTGAAAAGCAAAAACAAAAGAGTGATCAAGAAAGATGAACTGGATTTAACTGATCAAGGGAAACAAATTCAAAACAAGATTTTCAGTGACCTCCTCTAATTTTAGAACACTTATGACAAACTTAAGCACTAGCCTTTTTTATTTAGTGGAGATACGTGCAGTATGTGTAATTGAGAAAGCCATGTAAAGCGGAAGGGGGATGTAGCATCTACCTTGCGCATGTGACTGAGTTCTGTCTTCTTCTATCTTCGACACTTTGAGCAGTTTACTTTCAATCTCAGAGAAAATACACTTATAATACCATTGTTAAAAATTGCCATTGTAGTGCATTATTAGAGTTTAAAAGTAAAATGCTGTAAATGGCAAAGATATCAATAAAGGAGTGTTCAGTATAGTAGAAAGTGGTTCACCTATGAGTTCGTTGAGAACGCCGGGTTCCAGATTAACATTTAGGTTTACAGCTAGTATCGCTGAAGATAATTTGGTTTAGTGATGTGTGAATATAGACAAAAAGAAGTCTCACTGTGTCTGCCAATTTTTTCTCTACTGCAGTTAAAAAATGCCTTATAGAGTTTAAAAGTAAAATCACACCGTATTTAAGTGTCGAAAACAGAATAGTTCTCGTAGAATGAACCGTGAATGAGGCGGGGTTTTTTTTATCTCCCTTACTGGAACTTGTCGGGTTCAGACTTCTGTTAAATCCACCTACAGCTTTCATTTTCTTTCCACAACATGCATGTCTTTCCGCGCTCAAATCAACTCTCTTATATTGGCCAACTAATTTGACAACTATTTTTCTCTGTCTGCCACAAGCCGCATTACGGTGCTTTCAAGCTTCCCGCTGTCTGACTTAGTCAAAAGAGAGTGCTCATCAGCCTCGCCATAATATTTTCCCGGTATTTTAAAAACGTACGAACAAAGATAAAAATGAATGGTGAGTTCAGTGAGTTCTCACAGACTATGCCACAAAGCTAGCCTGCAGTGCAGGCGTGTTTTGGGTGGGCAAAACCTTGTTCGTGTTCGTAATATTGTTGTAGCCGCCATCTTTGATTTTATGACAGTGGAAGATTGGGGAGAGTAGAAATACATGTAGTAACCCTTTGTAACCCTTACGGTAGGTGCGAGGGCGAAAGAAGGAAAGGGGGGAGGGGGAGGGAAGAAAAAAATACTTCTCTTCTCTCTCCCCGCCCCCTCCCCGCTCCCTTTGACTTGCCCCATCTCCTCCTCTCTCATGGCACTTTCGCGAGCAAATTGCGCGCTCAAAGAAAACGCCTGCACTGCAGGCTACCCTTTCCGTATTTTATGCTGTAAGCCGATCTTGCGAGCCCTCAGTCTCTTGGTTTGCGGTCTATAGAATGTGTAACGAAACTGTAACGCGATCAAAATAACCCATTTTTTCAGAGGTTTTTGACGGGTTTTGATGTTCTAACGACAAACACATCTCCTCTGGACCCTGCGGTTTTGCTGTAGTGGTGCAACACAAGTTGCACGTTTTTGTTGCCCGATTTACCCTACAAATAGCTATTATACAGCCATCTTGATCTCACGTTTGGTCAAAAACCCTTACAATATTATATTAATCACATTTTGCCAAATACTTCCTCTAACTCGTCAAGATAGCCCTGTAAAGTTTTTATAATGTATCCATTTTTGTTTTCCTCCAGAAATCTTCGAATGAAGGGTACCTCATCAGCCTGCCCCCTCACAAACTTTTCGAAATACAAACTATTGATGGCTTGCATCTTCTTCCGCTTCAGGATGATATTGGGTTCTGTAAACCAGTTTAGCTCCTGTTGTGCTCCAAACAATCTTTCATAGCTTAGTGCCGCGTCTTTTTCCAGGCGCAACATCTCAATTATGCGCCCGATGATTACGCCGACCGGAAGCAGATCTAGCGGCGGATCAGTCGAGATTGGCTTCCAATCTGCACCTCGTACCAACCTCCTCGCGATTTCGAAAAGTAGCATAAAGTGCAGTTCGTTCATGGGGCTTACAGCGTTGAAAAGCGCTGATTTCATGCCACTTGTGTTCAATTTGTAGCACATATCTCCAAGGCCTTTGCTTGTCACCCCGCTTTTGGACAACAAAGTGCACATTTCTGGATAATCATAGTATTTTAATCGCCCGACAACTTTTATCAGTCCATTTCCGGGTAAAAGTGGCGTCGGCATAAGCTCAACTTTGAATTTCTTATCAGCGGCAAACTTGAGGTAGAAAGGACCGCTGTCTTTCTCTCGGTATTCCATGATCACGTGACGCAGAAGACTGACCACAGCAGACCCACTCATTCCCATGATTCCAAACGTGTAAATATTACCAGTGCTCTCTTGGAGATCGGCCAGATTGATCTTTTTGGCATTTTTGACGAAGAACAACTCATTGGCTTCGCTTTGTCGCTTGATCTCCTCTTTTATGGCCTTTGTTTTGTCCCTCCATCCTTCAAAGTTCCAATCCAACTTCACCACGCCCTGGCTGTCGCCCATGGGTTCCTTAGGAGGAGAGGAAACTTATTATTGCAGGCGATAAACGTGTGGCAACTAATCGAATTCAAGTTATTAATGACGAAAGCCGGTACGAAAAAAAAAAATTTACATCTTGGCCACGAATTCATAACTCAAATAATTTAAAACCCTCGCAACTGTTTCGCGGACCAGACTAGTTTCGGGGACCTCGCGTGTCTCCCTCGCGCGCGTTTTTTCTTGCGCCATTTATTTCCTAGCGCCTGATTTCCTAGCGCCTGCCACGCAGGCTAGAACCGGACTCAACAAAGTGCAGTGTGTCTAGCAAAAACAAAAGCGACGCCATTGATAATTTATTGCTTTATCTCTAAACCCAATTATGATACACTGGATGTTTTGTCAAAACAAAAAAGGACAAAGGGGAAAATAGCAAACTTCATTAATTCACACAGGGGGATAATTCATTGTGCCAAACATAAATTATCAAAATTGGCACCTGCACACAATCGTAAAAATTTTCGCCGTTTTTCGTTGTCAAAGCCTCCCCAGCTATTTATTAAACCAGTTTTTCATAAAGTTTTAAATGTAAAATTTACGAAAAATTTACGACAAATTTCTGTCTGTAAAGACTTCACAGAGAGCACGGCACGCGTTCTCAAGGTTTCTTTGTTTAATTTCTTGTTTTTAGTTCTTTATTTTACTACATGACGACCTGTTTTAAATTGTTTTTTCTTCAGCCATATTCGATTCTACGGACTCTGACTTTGTTGAGAGGGCAGAGTTACTTGCAATTGTCAGTAGCCATTATGGAAGACTAATTACCATATTCTTTGAAATGATTCAGAGCAGAGAACTAAAAAGTCGAAATATAAAAGATTTGTTTTTCACCTTGACTCATTTTCACGGCTGTAAAACAACATTATGCTGAGTTTAATTTATTTTATTACAAAAATGATGTCCCTTTTGAGTATTTTATATAAAAGTTTAACAGTAAAGGGAGAATTTTTAAAATGTTAATGTGCAAAATGTATATTGTGCCTTCGTTGAATCGCACGCGGTCCGACAACTCTTTTATGGCACTCATCGCAGGTCACGATAAAACTCCCGGACCTGTGTCACGCATTGCGTTCTACTTGCAGTATTAACCCTCACTGAAACGAAAGTGAACTCCGTAGCAGCAGTATTCAAACCGTGCTATATATCGAGGACAAATTATTCTAAAACCTAACACTCATTGAATGAGTAGATGACAGTGACGCCCAAACCGTGCAATTAGTTGCTGACACTAACTTTTTCTCACTGGTTTGTCATTGTGGTTTTATTTGGGGCCCTAAACCATGTACAAACGTAAAAGTGCGATAAGACTGCCTTAACTTGGCCAAGAAATACATGTGCTTTCATTTTAAGCTAATCGACTTGCTACACCATCACCGAAGTTGAAGAGGTAAATTACAAAATATTTCGAGTGCATTAATCTCTGTGACATTAAAAGTATTTTGATCACTTACCTAACCATAAAAAAGGCTGAACACCCTTTGAAATTACTTTTTAGCCATAAGGAATCTAATCTTACCTTGAATATTCCAAAAAGGAGTGAAGTTTTAGAACAGAAAGACAGCAGATTTGGATCGCTTCTGCTAAGTCGTATCACAGCGCAGATGTTGCCACCAGGTAACGCCGCAACAAGACAAAAGCATCGATTTTGAGTTTTAATTTCGTGTTTTTGTTATGATTATCAAGTTATGCGAGCGAGGTGGCCTGTTATATCTGGTTCTGGGATAACAAAATAATCGATTTTTGGTCAGTAAAGAACTTTTGCGTTTCTGACCCAACACTCCCAAGTAATGTCAAGTGTAAAAAGCTGTCAGCTGTCCGTGTCGTACGAAGGCGGGTTTCCTGTTGCGCTTCTTTCAAAACGAAACAGCAGTACTTGAAACATAAATTTGCACTTTGAGTGATATAATTTTTTACGCAGTGACCCTTGTAGTATTATCGGCGGGTGGAGTTACCGTAGCGTTACATGTTTCAGAACACGTTTCCATAATCTCTGTTCTTTTCTGCAAGAATTCTCGTATTCGTTTGCTCGGCTTACTAAAACGACCCGAAATTTCGCATTGCCGTGACGTGGATGAGGCAATAAGGTTTCCATTTCAAAGGCAGTTTAGAAAAGAAAAAAAAACATTCGGCGTTGTGTGAAGTAAGGGAACTTCAATCAAACAAAGGATTCGCGTGAAGAAGAACCGAAGCTGTTGCCATTTTCATTTTTCAAGAAAGACCAACTCATTTTCAACTACGTTCTAGTTTTATACGATGTTAAAAGAAAGCGACTTTAGAGGTTGCAATTTTTCACAACTTCCGTTTTAGTATTTGTACTGTAAGCAGATAAAGAGGAAGCCAGGAGACCGGATGTTTTGAATTGAAATAAACTTTTGACAGGCGCCAATGACCACGTGATTCAAAGACGCGCCCACTCGTTTGCTTGTTACCAGCGTCCTAGCAACGCAACCTTCTCTCCTGGCGCCTCGCCGCGAGTAGCCTGAGTATCAGGCCTTCCTAAGGGGCTAGGGGAGAGGAGATTTTAGATGGGGGAGAGGGGAGGGGAAGCGAGAGCTGAAGGAAGCTCTCTCCCTTTTTCGCTTTCGTCTTTCCCCCTTTCTTCCACGAACGCCTGATACTCAGGCTACGCCGCGAGGGACATTTTTTATTTCTCTCTTGCGAAACGTCCCTGATACACGCCGATAACCACGTGATCCCACGCGCTGCTCTTAAGTTCGCCCACTCGTTTGCCCATTTTTAGCCTCCTTGATTTCTCCGAACACAGTCAGGTTTTTCAGAGGTTCTCATGAGCAAAACAGACCTTATTCACGAGGCCCGTCATTTTTACATGCGCTTACTTTAAGGGTTGATGGGTCTGATTTTATTTCGCCCATCACGATACATATATGTCCACTAGTTACAATTCATTGGTTTACAAAGGTGGGAGATCTTAGGAAGCTCTATTGGGATTTTCAAAGAAGATCCCCAGTCAAAAGTAATAACACCCTAAATTGAAAGTGATGGCTATATTGCAAATAATAACAATAATAATAATAATAATAATAATAATAATGATAATAATAATAATAATAAATTAATCACTTTAAAAAAAAATAAACTGAGATAAAATAAATTTTGGAGCTTTCATCTGGAATCTAAAGATATATAATAGTAATAATAATTTCTTTTTTATTATTTATTTAATATTTATTATTTCAGTAAAAAGCAATGTCAAGAGGTTTCTCATATAAAATACCCATGCTCCCCCAACGGAAGGGATTGGAAATTCCTTGGGGTTGGGGGTTCTCAAAGGTCCAAAAATTTAAGTAAATGTATGAAGCTTGACTGGAATTTCCAGAGAGGTGGGGGGGGGGGGGGGTCTAAGGAAAAATACCTTCTGTGGGGGAGGTATGGATTTTTTTGGAAGCACACATTCAGTTTGCCCTGAGTTTTTTCAACAGGCACTTTTGGGTTTTTGGACATATAAATTCCCCATGATGGTTGTGCAAAAAGATAAGTACATAGCATGACGACAATTACTTATTTTGTGGCAGCCAGTTTATGTGCCATTTCAAATATTTCTGTTAAAACTGCTTGAATTATAGTTCAAATACCTTACAATAGGAGTAGGGTTACATTGGACTGGAAAATAATCCCCCACTGAAACTCAAGGATGGTTTTACTTGGGTTCTTTTGCCAATTTAAGCACTAAGGCTTTTTCATTATCTCAGAAATTGCTAGAAAACTAGAGAAATTAATCCGAATGCAAAAAGTTGCTCGAAATGCCAGAAGTTGCCAAAACATTGCTGAGCAACTTGTTGAAAGCCCTACTGACACTCCCTTGTATTTAATATGAAAGAACCACCATTTTCAACCTTGTCCCCAGGGCGCTTTTCGCCCTGGGGACGAGGTTGCACCATTTTCAAACTGAGAAAATAGGGAATGATTTGGAGAAGAGAGAAAAAAAGTGTGCCCCATGCCCCTCTCCAGGGATCGGTATTCAGGTTGATTTTGGCTGGGTATGTGTCACTCAGGTCTCCACATTTGGACCTATTAAAAAAAAACATTGCACCCTATCCTTCGATTAGGACAATATATTGTCAATAACTAAGCTATGGTTAGTGTTCTAGTATACCCTATTAGTGTCATACGCATTGTGTCAAATATAGATGCCCTGTTTGAGTTTGGGATTTTCAACCTCTGCAGATAACACCCTCCTCAAACTTCATAATTTATCAGAAACTACTCAGCCTCATCCAATTATAATAAATAATGATATTAGTGTTAAAGGTATTTTGGGAGAGAACCTTAGAGTCTCCCCCTCAGAAAACTACCCTGGTCAAAGGGTGGATCCCAATGGAACCAAGAACTGGGCATTTCCAAGCCCTTTTGATATACAAGACAAGTAAACTGATCTTCTGCCTCTGCAATGATGCAACCCTACAGGGCAACTATCATCTTTGAATATCATGCCAATCTCTATAAATAATGCCCTAGGATGGGGGGAAGGGGTGGGGTGAACTTCCTAAGGTAGGGGTGCTTGTGTTTTAAAGGGCATAGCTGAAATTCATTTTCAACCCCCCATTCCTCCCGCCCCCTAGGTGCCACTGACAATTTTTTTTTCACTGGTAGTTAAGATGACCTAATTGACTTATCAGTAGTTATAACCCTAGCAGTGATCACCTGTTGTATTAGCATCCTAGTAGGCAGTACCAATACAAACATTTTGGGTTATTATCTGAGTAAAAAAATATCTGTGACAGTTTTCTTTGTTTTGACACTATTATTTGCCTAGACTCCTTTGTTAAATTTGTTTTATGACAATCGTGGTTTTTACATCCTTTATAGGGGTATCTCCTGGGCTTTTCTTTGTAAAAAAATTGAATTTAGAGTCATATGACAAACATGCTTAAATTTTAAAACATATTTGATAATAATATATTGGCCTATCTGACCATGCCAGTCTTTCATTTACGTTAATTTCTTCTTAGTTCGTACTCCTAGTTTAGACAAAACAAGGCGGTGGCTCTTCTCCTTGCGGTAGAAACACATCACCAAATGGATTTTCCTGTTTAAACGCACCTTTTCCATTTGCTCCACCATTTCCTATATCAAGCGACGACGAGCTAGTACTAGCTCCTGGTTCATATCCACTGTCAGCTCTTTTGACTGGTGAATTTGTATTGCCATTTATGTCTTCATCCTCGCTGTCCAACAAATCAGTTTCTCTGGGGGCGCCATTTAGGGAAACCTTTCCTTCATTAGGCGTGGTACAATAGTCAGAATCTTCTAAGATACTTAGACATGTTAAAACACTCTCGAAGGCGTCTCGATGTTTCAAAATTTCGTCCAGAACTCTTGAGCGATTCTTTAAGTATTGAAACAGTTGCTCCTTTTCGCTCGCTTCTTGGACAAGCCTCTTGATTTCACTCTCAGATGATTTGAGTTTTTCTTTCAGTTCTGTTATTTCTTCATCTTTCTGTCTCAAAGTTTGATGCATTCGAAGAGGAAGGACCTTTAAATTCTCGGCGTGTGCTTCGTTTTGCTTCTTCAGAGCCCCCGATAATTCTTTCACTTGTTCCTCAAGCTCGTGAATGCGTTTCATTAATCCTTGAATGTGAGTATTTGCTTCTTTAATGGCTACTGGCGAAAAATCCATGTTGATGGAAGGAAATTTATAAACCTTACTCGAAACTTTCAAAACACAAACAAAGACGGAAATTGCTTGGCACCACCACAGGGCGCCATGATTGTAATCAAATTATTCCAAGGGAGGGGAGGGTAAGGTTACACATATTAGTTTTAATTCTAAATCTTAATAGTAAAAGGAAATGAAGAAATCTGACTACCAAGATACTTAGAATGCGTTAACCATTGAACTTTTAAGACATTTTAGACTTGATATGTATTTCAGGGAAAGAAAATAACTGGAATTTACAATTTATACTCACGCCCTCCCCGTCCCCTCCCCATCTCAGATTCATTTCTTTTCTAATCCTGAACAGCGGATTCTCGTAAAAAAAAAAACGGCAGAGGAATAACATGGCGGCTGCCGATCTGAAAATGAACGATCTTGACTCCGTTTTGGATTTAGTTCATCAACAAGCTGGTAAATTTTTTACGGCCATGTAAGTTTAACTCACTCTTTTGTAAGAAAAAAAATCGTGTTTTCTTTGTCACGTTTGACCAACATCACGGTGGACAATGATGAAACAGCCTGATGAAATTAATTTGAAAACATAAGCTTACGTTTATACACGCTTTAAAAGCGATGTACGTGTTGTGGTTCAATTTTATCCTTGGTTTAAAGTTTATTTCCCTTTGTTTAAGGGTATGGTAATGTATGGTAGTGAGTTTAAAACAAAGGGAAATAAAATTTTAAACCAAAGATAAAATTGAACCACAACGTACACACCCTACCAGAAAAGCAAAGACTTACGACAATAATAATTTTAATTTTTTTGTAGGCAAATGGGATCTGGTATGTCGTACTCAATTGAGGATGCCAAAAGTAGGTACAATGTAAACGATTAACTTTTAATATGATGTGTAGATCTAGAAAATTGCCACACTCCCCCGGCCATTGGGAGTTTATATGGGTTTGTTCCTTTCCCCACCCCTTCTGGAAATTCCAGTTTAGCTGTTCACTTTCCACTACAAATTTTAGCTTTCAATACCACCCTCCCCCCCCCCCCCCCACCCCAGAAATTTCCAGTGTTCCCCCATGGGGTGGGTATGTGTATTTCCTTGAAACACACAAATTTACTTTCTACTCCTGTTTTGGTTTTAGGGAACGACAATCTTGGTTTCAACATTTTGAAATCTCTTTAGAGCTCAGGGGTGACAAAATTTTTCTTGTTCCCTCCCCTGAGGCCCTCTGAGGGAGGGGTTCGTATGTCTCTAGTCTGAATTTCAAATACAGAGGAAGCTCTCGTGAGTGGACACCCTCGGGAAGCGAAAAAGTTTTCCGTAACTGGGGCTGGCTGCTTACGGGAATGTAAAAATACGGAGTTTGTATGGGAGCTGAGAAAAACGGCATTTTGAGAGGGTGGCTGTAAGTAGAGCTTTCCGCTTACGAGAGTGTCCATTAGGAGCTAGAGCTTCCACTGTACAGTCATTTGACATTTTGAGGAGTAGGGTGTTTCTCTGGTGGTGCTACATTTAACTCATTCATTTCATGTAGTCGAGTGTCGCTGTTTCAAGGCCTTGTCACCTGTCAAAATTTTACCCTCACAGGGCCTCTCCCCCCACCACTTACAATGACCACCCCTTTAGTACATATGAAACCAAGATGACTGCACCTGGCCGTAAGTACTACAAGGAAAAATAGGAGGCTATGAACAGTCAAGACATGCCCTTGGTGCAGGTCTCAATGTTGTCTGGCTTCAAGAGACTTTCACTATTATATCACTCTGCAACAGTACAGCAAAACTCCATAATTCAGCCCTGTTGTTTGAGAAGGGCTAAGGTGTCCACATTAAATTTAGTTCATTTCCTTTTACATGAACTAGCTGACTTGGATGGCTTGTCCAAACTGACAGACACGCTTCATGAAAAGCTCCTGTCCTCCGGTGTAAATGCCATTCCATTAGATTCGGAAATGTTACAACTGGATTATCAAGCAACAGTTAGAAAAGGACAAGAGGAAGCAGAACTCAGTCGCATCACCATGCAAAGAGTTCAAACAAACTGTGCTACACTTCGCAAAGCAATGAGTGTACCAAGGAAATAGTGATAATAAGAAATGAGATTTATGTAAAAGCCATGTCGTTTCAAGGAAGTATGGTTAGTGAAATCGCCATCTGTTCAAAAGGTGGGTAACGCCATCCATTGCATAAATGCACGTTATTGGTGTCCCTAGTACTTATCCACTGGAAAGTGATTTGGTAGATAGCACTATCCATCCTTTGAACATTGAACCAGCACCTGAAAAGGACACTGAAGCAGTAAAAAGTTTTAACAATACGATGGACATTCAAGGTGAAGTAGGATTTGAAAGGACAGTCAGAAGTTTGCACATTCTTAACCCCAGTGCTCTTCTCTAATAAGCATGGCTATGGATGAGAAGAGCTTTGGGTCATGTGCAGCTGTGAGATCTGAAGGCTCTGGTGATGAGATTGAAGTTTGCAATAATATTCTGCCGTGCCATCTGAGTGGACAATGGCATTCAAAGCAGACTTACAGTGTGCACTTTAAGACACATTTGAAAGTAAACTAAAATGTTTTGGGAACCTCTCTTTAACCATTTCAATAACATGGAAACTCAAAAGTCAAAGAATGGAACCAGCTATGGTTTTTGCTTCTGTCAATCTTAATTACAACAAAACAAACAAAGCAAAATGGATTCGAAATCTAGATAACACAACTGACAGACGTGACCTTTAAAACCTGCTGAAGAAAAGCTGTGTTTCCTAAGTGGTCTGTCAGGGTGATTGACAGAAGCAAAAAACGTAAAATGTTGGTTAGAGTTTTGACTTGACGGTTCGCATGTTACTGAAAAGAACAGTAAGGTTCACAAGATCACCTCTTTAGAGAAGATGAAAAATAAATGCTCTGCAGGGTTACTGTCTAACCTTATAGTAAGACAATTCTCATTCTCAAATACAAATTATCAGTATGGTGTATGGCACAACAATCAATTATTTACACCTCCACTTTTCCATCTCTGTTTTGGTTTCTTTAATTTTAACATTGATGATTGTAACAATACAGTTCTATAGAGTGAATTCACACGACGTAAATCTCTTGGTCTTAAAAAAAATCTTTTTGTTATGACAATCTGGGATAACCTCTGTTCTCAAATGTATGACCATAATTAAGTACGACTACATTATATCTAAATACTAGGCTAAACTAATATGATTAAATCTCTTTTACTTTAGTAGACATATATATTTTTATGAATAAATTAAATTTTAACCTCCAAAACACTACCTCTGAAGTAAACTTTATCATCAAAAGAGTTCTTTTAGTAACTTTAAAGATTTCTCACCAGGCATTAATTTAATGGGTATTGAAAAAACTACTTTCTATTACAGTCGAGCCTTGATTATCAGGACCTGGGATATCCAGACTTGTTTCTCTGGTCCCGTTTCTTTTCATGAATATTAATAAGATGTGATCTTGAAAAACTGAAACGATTAAAAGTTCAATTATCCTTCCAAACATGTGTTTGAAACACTGTTTTAATCTGTTTTGCGTTGAAAAAACACGACCGGCACGAGATGAACAGTTGTTCTGATGCATTCAACTGAATTCTGATTGGTTCAATTGTCATGTTGCTATGGGAATGTCATGCTTGATTCCATGTTGGTTATGTAAACATAAGACCACTCAAATCACAGCCATGTCTACACAACCAAAGCAGTCCGTTCTCTCAATAAAGGATAAGCAAATGATTACTTCACGTTTGGAGAAAGGAGAAAAAGGAACAAGTATATTTAGCACTCGAGTTTAAAATCAGCAAGCAGCAGATCTCAGATAGTTTTCATTTTTGTCTCATTAATATTCATATTATCCAGACTCTGAATTTACTCAAGTCCCAAAGAGTCCGGATAATCGAGGCTCAACTGTAACCTATATTTTAAACTATCAAACAGCAGTTATTTTAATAATTTTTCTCAGATACATTTCTGTCAGTTCAAACTATCAATAAAAAAAGTCATTTCACTTCATGCTATGTTAATAAAAATATCTAGTTATATATGTCATCAAGGCATGAAAAACTACTGAATTATCAGTTCAATAATGTTGCTATAACATAGTCTATAATTTAGAGATTATAAAATGGTAACAGTTCCACAGAGTGTAAAATAATGACAATTTGAAAACAAGTTACAAAAATTCAGTTTGCTAATGATCATTTGTATTTATCTACTGGATACAAAATTTTATACATCTTCATCACTGTATAGCTAGTATATGTAAGAGCATGAATCAGCACAAAATGTTATGTTATAAAAATTTGTTCTAAAACCCTTACAGACTTCTGATAAATTAGTAGATTCTCTTACCAAATTTCCTTGTTTTGCTGGTGACTAAAAAAAAATGGGTGTTACGTGAAAAGTTACTAGAGGATTTATCCCTTGCACCCCTTCTATTAATGATGACGGTAGTGGAACACGCCCTCAGTTTCAATGCGTAAAATGCATCTAGTAATCAAACCTAATATATTTTTGGTTAATGTAAGAACAGATCACAACCAATCTCTATAAATTGCTCATTCTTCACTAAGGCAGCGGAGCTGTCTGTGATAACTCCTGCATCATCATGTTGGAATCGCCACCTTCAACTGGTTCATAGCCACGCAGAAGACTGGGGACCTGGCTTCCATTGCCATATGTCCACCAAACAGCAATCACCAACCCCATAACACAAAGCAGCAACACAACGCCAACTATCACCAGTGCAGTGGGACTGAAATCCTTCTCCTTCTTGACTTCTTTCTTTCCACTTTCTTTTGACTTTGCAACTTCAGCATCATTTAGTAACTATGGTGGGGAACAAAACATGGCTTGTTAGAGTGGAGCCTGCTAATGGGTTGCCAAGGGACGACTTAAACCATGCTATCTGTGTTTAGCTTAACAAAGTTCTTGGTAATAGAATTGGTAACAAAAATGATTTACTTGCAGGGCAAATCCTTCAGACAAATATAGAGTCAAACCCTTCATTATAGCCATCTCCCTGGAAAGGAAGCCTCTCTACAGCCATGGTGGCAGACCGTGGCAGACAGTATACACATTCAGTGCAGTTTAAAAGGGGCTTAAAGACTGAGTGCCTTACACTTACTCCAGCAGCAAAGGGAATTTCATACATAGTTACTCAGGGCTTGAAAACAGTCCCAAGTAGATTTTCTATTCAGGCAAGTAACTTTTCAAACTTACACTTATGTATGTAAATGTACTTGCCTGACCGGCAAGGACCCAGCAAGTCATCTTCTAACTAAACAGTAAACTGACAGGAACATGTAGCTTCCCCTATCCCCCTGGGAGCAAGCGAAAATTAAGAGCTGCTTTCACCTAGAATTAAAAGTTGTTTTCAATCCCTGTAACTTTCAAGCAATGTAGTCTCGCTGGGGGTATGCCACACTGATGAGTCCTATGGTCTTAATTTACACACAGTACTGGGTGTTTACAGCATCCTTACTTGGACGTTCGCAAGCGCTCCAAGAGTATCATCATTGGCCTCAGGAGGTTCTGTGGGCTCTGGAGGCTCAGTTGGCTCTGGAGGCTCAGTTGGCTCTATAGTGGTAGCTTGGGTTGTGGTAGCAGCAGCTGTGGTCGTGGGTATTGGGGCTTGTGTTGTCAACACCTTCGTGGATGGTTTTACTGTTTTTGTACTTGCAGGTTGCTGACTTGTCTTCTGTTTTGTTGATGGTTGTCCTGTGGTTACTTTTACTGTACTAGTGCTTTGACTTGTTGGAGGTGCATACTTGGTAGTTAGGTTTCCTGTGGTTGATTTCATCGTGCTTGACTTCTGTGTGGTTGGTTTCAGTGTAGTTGGGTACCATGTCGGTTGACTTTTTGTAGTTGATGGCGGTGTAGTTACTTGTTTTTGTGTGGTTGGATTAGATGGGTTACCTGTGGTTGGTTTCATAGTGCTTGACTGGTCTGAGGTTGGTTTGAATTTAGTTGGAAAGCCTGTTGTTTGGGTTTTTGTACTTGGTGGTACTGTAGTTACTTGTTTTCCTGTGGTTGGATTTGACGATGTTGGGTTACCTGTGGTTGGATTCAGAGTGCTTGACTTCCCTGCAGTTGGTTTCACAGTACTTGGAGTCCCTGTGCTGGGTATCACAGTTGTCAACGGAATGGATGTTGGGCTCCCTGTACTCGGTGGCAGTGTTGACGGTTTGGTTGTTGGTGCAGCTGTAACACACTTATTATTTCTGTACATATGTGTGTAATGGCACCCTTTAACACAACTGTCAGCCTTTGGAGAGAAAAATAAAACAAAAATAAATGTGCATGACATGGGAGGACCCCCTTGTTATACCATAAACACAAAACACTGACAGAGCTACTAATGATACCTAAAAGCCAAGTAAGCTTTAACAGTTCCCTTAAATCATGTTACAACAACACCTACCAAAATTCTATTGTTGTAATTTCCTCCATCAACATAGCAGGCATTTGCACCAGTCCACCCCCACCAGCAGAGACAACGCCCATTAGAGAGACACTGTCCAGTACTGTGATAAGTTGGACCTGCAACCAAAATTCAGTAACATTCTCAAACAAGACTGGAACATCTTGTTAAGGGAGGGGGGAAGGGGAACCTTCTTTTACCTCTGCTAAGCACAGTAGAATAGTGTGAAATCCTATGTGTAGGTTGCCGTTACAGACTTTATGAAAATTAAAGAATCAGTTCCATATACCGTATTTACTTGAATACAAATCACACCTAAAAGCAAAAATCTTAATACATAGAATCCCCCCCCCCCCCCCGCCAATAAGCACCACAACCCAGACGAGTAGCACTTACTGATTTTTCACATAGATAGTGTTGAAGTGTAAAGTGGCTGATATTGTCTTTGCTGCGATTACACTCTCCCTACGTGACTGTTATAATTGTGCTTTAGTAAGTAAGCAACTCTTGAGATTTTATCTATAATACACTGTTTTCAAGGAACAGACGTTACCTGAACCACATAGTGGATCACAGGAGAGGGGCGGCACAGTTTTGTTAACTGGCACACTGCACACTTGGGGGATAGTTGGTTTCACTGTACTTGGTATCCCTGTTGTTGGGCTTCCTGTACTCAGTGGCTGTGTTGATGGTTTGGTTGTTGTTGAAGCTGTAACACATTTGTTATTTCTGTAAACCTGTGTGTAGCTGCAGCTTTTAGTACAGCTATCAGCCTTTGAAGAATAAAAACAAACCCGTGAGTGTGAAATAAATTTTTCAGGATGCAAAAAAGTCAGTTTTGCAGCTTACCCTTTGGGCAAGTTTTTAACTAGCATATGTGATTACTAACTAATCCAATGGCCATTTTAAATAGCCTGAAAAAATTTTTGACAAGCAGGACTGATTACAGTTCTTCTGTTATCTGAATCATCTCAAAAAACTTCACTAGCCCATCAGGTAAGTTAAGAACAGAATTTACTAGGCCAATACCAAAATTCACCATCCCCTGGCTATCAGACATGTCTTTCTTAGCCACTCCTTTTTGTTCTGTAAAGGAACCAGCCCAGAGACCCAAGAAAATGCAGCAAAGTAAGTCGACCAAAATTCAGGCCACCCTGACCCCTACTACCCTCTTTTTTTTCCACTCCTCAATTCTCTTCTCCTTGCTACAACATGATCCTTACCACAATTCTGTTGGTGTACATCCCTCCATTGATATAAGAGGCATTAGGGCCAGTCCAGCCCCACCAGCAGAGACAACGCCCATTGGGCAGACATCTTCCCAGGCCATTGTATGTCCCTGTGATAATTTACAAGTCAACCAGTATCAGTTATAAAAATAATAATATTCTACTTTCCTAAACAAAAACAGTGCCCCAAGACTCAGCTTGGCTTTCTGCGACTCCTCTTAGAGCAGAGCACTGTAACCAAGGCAAAGAATGTAGTGGTATCACTATGTACTAAGAGCCAGGAATATACCTTCACAGCAACTTCAGTTTGGGATATTACTTACATGCATGTTTTGAGAGGTCATACTTTTAGAAGGATTTAAGAACCTTTCTAAGCTACATTTTTGTAATTATGAGTAGAAAACTTTTAATTATTTTCTATACAAAACAATGAGGCTTTTCTTGACCTATATGCCATGCAGATGATTGTTCTCATGCCAACATAACTACCAATAAGAAATCGCGAATGCCTTAAGCTTGTTGTACTGTTTTTGCACAGACTAAAAAGAAACCATTTTTTCACTTACAGTAACATCTCCAAATAATAGAAACACTAAAAAAGATTTTTTGCCACTTCTGAACAACATTTTATTAACTAATGAGCTACCAAAATATTAGACATCAGCTGTACCTGTGCCACATAATGGATCGCATGGGGGCCTCGTAGGGGTAATGGCACACAAAGGATTTTGAAAGTCATGAGTATAATGGCATGCAGTTGTGCAGTAGTCTGCCTAAAAATAAGGAAGAAAAAGCAAATTAATCTTTCCTTACTCAGCTGTAGCCTTATAGAAAATAGCCGTTTCCCCATGAAATGATGTCTAAAGAACTAATGAGGGTATTGATATTTATGACATGTAGTCACTACCCACATCTGGTAGTGCTTCTGATTAGTGCATGCCATGGAAGAAATTTGCTTCAACCACAGAGAAGCACTATCCAGACCTGCGTAGTTATGGCTGGTTTTCACTAGCAACAGAGTCGGAGTCGGAATAAGAATGTAGAGCTTCTGATCTAGTGAAAACAGCGTTCCGATTCTGCTTACGACTCCGTCACTTACATTCCACTTATAATAATCCAGTGAAAACTAGACTGTCGCAGTTGGAAGCAGAAGCAGAAGAATTAAATCAATCACAATCACAAAGTGTGGGAACATGCATTGTGATTGGCTTATCCTTCTGCTTCTGCTTCCAACTCCGACAATCTGGTTTTCACTAGATCATAAAAGGAGCGTAAGCACTTAGGACTCTGATTTTTTATTTTCACTAGATCATAAGCACTCTAATGACTCAGCTTATAACTCCAACTCTGACTCCATTGCTAGTGAAAACCAGCCTAATTAACACATCATCAGTCCAGTCATCTCATCGTCTTTGATCCTCAGACCTTACTTTGTGAGGAAACCAGTGGTGGCATCACAGAATGTGAGCTGTTTTCTCATGGTATCTCATCTGAGACATAACCCATTTAACCTAGTAGTGATCAGCATAAAATTTCTGCTTATAATATCAATGCTTTATAAAAGTAGTTGGTGACAAGAATTTAAGGACAGGATTGCAAAATATAAAATATAAAATGAGTTGATACTTAAATTCTCCCCTCTACTTCAGTAGAAATGAGAAGTTAATTTTTGATACTATAGGTTAAAGGGTCACATCAACCATACATTTACACAAAGAAACCTTTCATCCAAAGTTTTGAAATCCTGGTAGCTTTAGCACTAGCCACATATGATTATGCAAGTTAGGTGCAAAATTCTGAATGCACTGTATATAGGTTCTACAGGTGCATGTGAACTACCAATAGTCCAAAAGTGATATGGGAGTGAAAATAATTAATGAATTTACTTTAATTACTGTTCTTGAACCACCATACGTGAAATCAGGTTAAATGATTTTTTGTTTTCTTTGTTTGTTTGTTTTTTCACCATAATTCTAAGGAGGTCACTCAGCTCTTACCAGTATTCTGTTCTTTAATGACCCAGATACAATGTACTTTGCATTAGGCCCAGTCCATCCCCACCAACACAGACATTGTCCATCTTTCAGACATGTTCCTTGACCACTGCAGCTGGGGTGACAAGGGATTGCTGTATGGATAGGAGACATATAAGTCATGTATTTGCCCGATCCAGATTGGAAAATTGGTCAGTGTAAAACGCCACAGACTGCAGACTATTGTTTTCACCAAACAAATGAGAACATGACAACAATAATCCCATTGTTTTCTAACCCTAAAAACAATAGTCCAAAGTCAGTCGGCAGTCTGCATCTTACACTGCCCCATCGGAAAATACAAAACGTACCATATGATCAAGGTCAGCATTTTCCAGGCTGAAGTCAAAGTATTTCATGATCTGTTGCCTTAACTCACGGATACAGAAGAAAACTTCATACATTTTTTTTTCTCCACCACTAAGATTTTCTTTTGTACCTTCCCTCTTCTGAATAAAAGATTTTGTTTTCATCGTGAAAGCTTTAAGATCATATTATAGTCTCTCTCTATTTTGCTACTAAATATTTGCATAATCACCAGAGTTCCACTGCAGTGCTATTATATCATTCCTTTTATTTACTTTCTTTTGGATGATGCGATCAAGCTATTTTAAAACTTGAGTTGATTATCACAAGTGTTTTAGAATTTGCTACACTAAGGTGAGGTTTTAAGCTACTTTATATAGTTTTACCTGTGTTTATGGATATAAATTCAAACACCACCACAACAATCGCACTCAAAATGACCTTCCTCATTATAAATTGGACTGCTTGACTCCAGTTTACCTTGTGAAGAAAATAACAAGTTTTAATACAATGCCTCAATAAGCAATGCAGGAAGTTTGTTAGGGGTCCAAGATTAAATAAATTTAAACTAGAAAATAGTAGTTCTTCCGGGCTTCCATGGAAATCGTCATCAACACATCATTCGATGTGCTGATGTCTGCTGATTCCCTTGCAGCGAAGTATCTGAACATGACGAACATGAGCTAAAAGCGTTCGGGTATCGACACAACTTATATAAATGAATAAAGCAGGCTGAATAATTATTTCACAGAGTTATTTCCAGCAAACAAGCAAAATCACAGCAGCTATTCATGTCAGAATATGGAACCATTTTCCTTTTGAAAAATCACGAGATTTCGACTGAAATCTGAAATAGGATTATGCTTACAGCCTCGAGAAACTTTACAACACGCTGGATGTATTTAAAAAGGAAATTTTAGTGTTCTACAACACTATAAATGTTAACGTTTCTAAGGAAGTTTTACTAACCTTTTTAGCGAAGTAATAGGGGTATTTGTCGAAGAATCAAGACAGAGAATAACCACATTCCAAGAAACCCACCATAAATCGCACCGTTACTTGAGTGATTTATAGAACGTAACTTGAGCCGCTGGAAGTAAAACAGTCTGTGATTGGCTGCCGCTGATTTATTCCCAATCCCGTGACATCATTTCTTCAATGGTAGAAGGCTGCGCATTGGCTGCGATGTGGAGGGACAGAAATTAACAGAAAAATCGTTTCCCAGTTTTAGGCATTCGGTGCGATCTGGCCGTGCGATCTTTGTAAATGGCCCCAGTGATTTGTGTATGTGGTAAATGACAGTCCCAACGAAATTTTCCAACTGGAATATTGCTTTTGAAATTTTCCAATAAAAGAAAGCTTACTGAATCAAATAACTTTAAAAAAACGTTTGGTAATCTTTGACATTGTTGACCTCACTATGCTTTATCTCGCATTCATTCACTTCTTCGTTCGTTTCCTCTCGATTCTCTGTCGTAAAGGCATCCGGAATAATAAAAAAAAGCGAGGAGCATTTGCACTGGTTTTGTTTCAGACATTTCACCGTATTGAAAGATATTAGTACTGAATACTTTATACAAATGAATAAGGCTCGGCTTTGCAGCACTTTTATTTTTTCTCATGGTCGTTTACGAATGTTCCTCACATTATTTCGATTTCTTTTGCTCCATTCGATTCCATATGCTCATGAAAAAGGTTGTTCAAAAATTCTGTCATGTAGACACACTCCACGCTTTCTGCCTCAGGCACATTGCCAAAGACTATGTTTTAAACGCGCACCCTTTTTTGCAAGTCAATGATTGTAGTTTCGAGCCAAGCTTCAGATACACGTGCTTTTTCTGGTCTCCTTTTAACTTTTGTTTTCATACCCACGTGTTTCTACAGGATGAATAAATTTTTAGTGGATAGCTATGCTAGTGACTTAGTTTTCTGTTCCTGAGTCCTTCCCTAGATTGTAATTGACACTGACGTTCTTCTTTTTTTCAATTGCTTCTCTAATTACCAGAAGTAAAATGATTTTACTTCTGGTAAGTAGCGAAGCAATTGATTTTCAATATTTAGACTTGCGCAACCTAGAAAGTGTGCACTAAACTTCCTGTGGCTGTGTGATGGTAATAAGTAAGTGTAAAACTATGGCTGCAAATTCCTGAACCAAACTAAAGGTCTCTATTGGTCTCGATTTCAATCAAACGTCTGCAGAGTCTTTTTTTTTCCCACCAAGAGCCCTTTAAGTAAGGAACAAGACTAGACATCGTTCTGAGACACTAGCACACTTTGCAGAAGGTTTAGTACACAGTCAAAATGGTTCTAGATCGTGGAAAGTAGGTATTTCCATATCAAAGGGAAAAAAACCTGATATAAAACCTTACTTTTCAGACGCAAGAAAGTGTTTTTAAATGAAAACAAAACACCCTTGCTCCTTAAATAGAAGATCACGTCGCTCCCAATAAATATTTGATTTTCTTTTGAAGGAAGTGTGCCAGCCACGGCAGCTCTTGATGTCTCGAAGCCAGGGCATATGCCACATTTCCTGGGTTTAGTGGATTAAAATTACCGTCTCAGTCTCTGCATGTTCACACTATTTACTGGGTAGCTTTAGCGCCGGCACGAAATCTATACCAGATAGGGCTTCCGTTCACACGGCACAAGAAAAGATGATTGCGACGTGTTTTTTCTGTAACGGAGAAAAACTGCGCTGCGCCGATCTCTCGCCGAGCGTCACATATCAGATAGGTCAGTGTTCATACTTGATACCAGATAGCTTTTGTGTGGGCACGAAAAACTATTTGGTATAGTTTGAACTTATAGCCTCATATTTAATCTCCAGTCTGCTACTAGTCTTTCATTTCATTATAGCAGTTCAAGCATGGGTTTTGAAGTTTTTTTTTCGGGAAACAATCCCACCAATTTGTCTGCTAGATGTTTGTATTCATATGGTGGGGAGGAACTTATTATAAGCGAAAAAGTCAATTACTAATATCCATTGTTTTTAATTTTATATACTTACAAGACTAATTATGTTTCTTTCTTATTTTTTAAGACAAATTTCTTTGACATTCAAACGCCTAAAAGAAAGATGTAAGATGATAATTCAGCCGGTTAATATAGTTGTATAATAAGTATCAAGGTTGTTTTCGTTTAAAAAAACTCATTTTGTAAATAGGATAATTTAAACTATTTATTAATTTTTACATTCGGCTGATCCTTTACGATCCGTTACGCCTAATCTTAAACCAGCCAAACACGCCAACTAAACCTACCAATTCTCCCTTAAAACCAGAGAGATCGATTAAAAAATCTGTTGGTGAACCGTGTTTCCGTTCAATGTGCTAAGTAATTCCATGCGGAAATACTGCATGTGGCATACTGTGGAAATAGGGTGGCTGCCGGCCTTAGTATTGACGGTTTAGACACGAATATTCGTGTCCTCAAACTCAGCTTCGAATTAGATTTCATTAAATACTGACGTTTAGAACTTTTCATGTAATATATCAAACATGAGATGCAGTGTTTCATCACCAGATGAAACACCGAGAAGAGAGTTGAAAATACGACGCGCAGCGGAGTATTTTTGACGAACTTCGAGGTGTTTCATCTGGTGATGAAACACTGTGTCGAATGTTTGATATTTCTTCTCAAACAAAATCATTTTTGAAGGAGAAATTAAGGATGCAAATACTAAGCAGTGTTTCATCCGATTTCCAAACACTCATTAAACATTAATTTCCTTTGTATTTTCTTAATGAATTATTAATGAGTTTGAGAAGGACTGGTTCACGGATGAAATGGATCTGTTTGTGCGCAAACATTGCGGATATGCAAATACTTTGATCATCGGGTTTTAACCCATTCGCTCCTAGAGATTTTGCCGAAAAACGCGTTTTGAAGCTAGTCGAGTGGTTTTCTGGTCACTGTCGTGCTATAAAGAGCTAAAACTTACCACAAACTGGTTTACAGGTCGAACACTTCGCGATCTTCCGATCCAGGTGCAAAATATCAGCTTGCGAAGTTCGGGCATGCGCAGAAAGCAAAATTTCGACAGTTTTTGGGTTTAAAAGTGACACAGCAGTCTTGACTTTTACTTTTCGCTTTCTCTCCTCCCTTCTTTTTTTGCTTTTCTTGCCTCATTTTTTTTTTCTCTTGCTGGGCATTTAGTAGGCTTGATTTTGGTGGGAAGAGTTTTTAGGAAAGCTTTTAGGATCTTAGGATTAGGCGAAAGGAAAGGTAGGTGGGTAATGGGACAAGATTTTCATGGAGATTTTCAGGTCAATGTCACGTGGTTTTTTGCTTGTTTCTCCGGTGTCCTTGACTGAATTGTGCTCATTCTGGTATGGTTTGAAAGATCTCTTCACTCTGCACAAGTTAGTGAAGAAAGTTGTCCTTGACCGTTAAAACTGATGACGTCACAATGGGTAGAAAGGACCTGGATCCGCACGGGCGGTTACGGGCGGTTCAGGGGCGAATGGGTTAAGGTGCAAGAAGGAAGCATAACAATGAACCTTTGCACTGTAGTGTACTAGCTACAATTCAAAGATAAAGATGAAGTCTTTTATTTTTCACTCCTATTCTGTCGCTCTGTATGTGGGGCCTCGGGTAACAGAAAGCGAGTAAGAACTCATTAGACAAGACATTTTTAGGAAATAATATCAAACTGACGGCATAAACCTCCACATATTGAACAATCAGCATGTGTAACAGCACACTCGTTATTGACCAAGTGTGAGGTCAATATCTGGCTAGATATTGGTCACGTTTTTTATGCGTTTTTCATGGATGGAGAAGTCGAGCAAAAGAAAGAAAAAGCTTAAATCCCATATCGACCTTACCCTTGTTCGAAATTATGACGTTTGAGAACAAGTTGAGCGATCGAAAGCAAGCGAGCATTACAGACTCAACTTCTTATATTGCTTAGTTAACTAATCAGAACACAAGACTCATTTCAGTTTCATTGAAAACGCCAATGGAAGCAGCGGAAGCCCACCAATATGCTGCTTTGTCTTGTTTTACTGTCTTAATCTACAAGTTCAGTTTGATAAGCTGTACCTATGAGCTCTGTAAAATTCGACTCCTGAGACCAAAAGGAAAGATAAAATGATAAATCCGAGACTCCGAGACCCATGGGCAAAAATTTTGAGACTTCAAGACGTAAAAATCTCAAAAAAACAAGACTTCGAGACCCATCAAAAACGCTTTCGATATCGGACCCAATATTTCCCAAAACCCACGTCCTTCGAAGTACCATTCTTTAGCCCTTAATATGGAATGTCTCAACAACCGCACATTGAAATGCTACCAAAAATGAATCACGATACCGCTTATGCAGAAAATTGATGTAACGTCTATGTATCTACATTCAGGATAAGTCGTAGAACCGACTGATCGCATTTTTTTACAAGATCGACGACTTGCTACCTATTTTTTCTTCTGGTAAGTAGCGAAGCCATTGAGTTTCAATATTTAGACTTGTACAACCCAGAAAGTGTGCAGTAACTTGTATGAGCGTGTGATGGTAATAAGTAAGTGTAAAACTATGGCTGCAAATTCCTGAACCTAACTAAAGGAAGCTAAAGGAAGCGTCTATTGGTCTTGACTTTAATCAAACGTCTAGAGGGTTTGTTTTTCCACCTAGAGCCATTTAAGTAAAGAACAAAACTTGAGATTGTTTTGAGGCACTCAGTATGGGGGAAGGAACTTATTATAAGCGAAAAAGTCAAATACTAATATCCATTGTTTTTAATTTAATGTACTTACAAGACTAATTATGTTTCTTTCTTATATTTTAAGACAAATTTCTTTGACATTCAAACGCCTAAAAGAAACATGTAAGATGATAATCCATCCAGTTAATGTGGTCGTATAATAAGCATCAAAGTTGTTTTCGTTACTCATTTTGTAGAAAGAGGATATTTTTAACTATTTATTTAGTTTTTACATTCGAATCCGTTACGATCCGTTATTCCTAATCTTACACCAGCCAAACACGCCAACTAAACTTACCAATTTTCTCTTAAAACCAGAGAGGTCGATTAAAAATCTGTAGGTGAACCGAGTTTCCGTTCTGTGTACTAAGTAATTTCATGCGGAAATCTGATTGCACGTTTCATACTGTGAAAGTGTGGTGGCTGCCGGGCTTATTTTTAAAGCTTTAGACACGAATGTTCTTGTCCTCAAATTCAGCTTCAAATAAGATTTTGATTAAAAAAAACGGACGTTTAGAACTTTTCATGACTGGTTCACGGATGAGATAGCAGCGACATACAGGCCTTTGACTCTGGTTAAATGGATCTGTTGGTGCGCAAACATTGCGGATATGCAAATACTGTGTTCACCGGGTTACAAGGTGCAAGAAGGAAGAATAACACTATTGGTGAGCTTCCGCTGCTTCCATTGGCGTTTTCAATGAAAAATGAGTCCTGTGTTCTGATTAGCTAACTAAGCAAAGAAGTTGAGGCTGTAATGCCCGCTATAACTTTCGATTGCTTACCTTGTTCTCAAACGTCATAATTTCTTTCGGCCATATAATAAATCCTGTATTGAACAAGCGTAAAGTCAATATGGAATTGTAGCTTTTTCTTTCTTTTGCGCGACTTCTCTATCCATAAAAAACGCATAAAAAACGTGACCCACTATCTAGCCGGACATTGACCTCACACTTAGTCAATACGGAGTGTGCCCTTACACATACTTATTGTTCAATAAGTGGAGGTTTATGCGGTCAGTCTGATATTATTTCCCAAAAATGTCTTAAAAATGACAAATTCGAAACACCGAGACCCGTCGGCAAAAACATTTAAGACTCCGAGAAGTAAAAATTTCAAAAAAAACAAGACTTCGAGACCCATCAAAAACGCTTCCGATATCGGACCCAAAATTTCCCAAAACCCACATTTTTCGAAGTACCATTCTTTACCGTTTAATATGGAATGTCTTCACAACCGCACATTGAAATGCTGTCAAAAATGAATCTCGACACCACTTATGCAGAAAATCGATGTGACGTCAATGTACCTACATTTATAAGTCCTAGAACCGACTGATCTAATCGCATTTTTTACAGGATCGAAGTCTTGCTACCTATTTTTACTTCTGGTAAGTAGCGAACTATTGAGTTTCAATATTTAGACTTGCGTACTAGAAACTGAACAAAAAACAGGGGCACCCAACGTCAATTTTCGGAAAATATCTGTTCGGAAGACGATTTGAGACCTAGAATTTTCCGAACATTTGTTGTAAAATTTCTTGCTTACCTACCTCTCCTAGGATTTTCGAGCATCCAAAAGATGGTATAATTGCCCATTTTTAACGGATTTTTACCCTAAAGAGGTCACCTAGAATTTTCGGGAGCCTTTCTTCTGGCTGAAATTTTCGAAAAGGTAAGTTTTGATCCCTATAATTTTCAGATCACTAGACTTTCAGCTAGGAAATCCGAACAGATCAAAATTTTTAGGGGACAAAAATATGCCTATATATACAGTTTAAATACTAAAATACGTTTAACAATGCTATGTTCAAGTGGTTTTGAACTATTTTCTCGTTCGGTGCCCCTGAAATGTGGCCGCAATCTATCAAACGTCTAGAGAGTCTGTTTTTCCACCTAGAGCCATTTAAGTAATGAACAAGACTTGACATCGTTTTCAGGCACCAGCACTCTTTGCAGAATGTTTAGTACGCAGTGAATGAATCTAGATCGAAAACGTAATTGCGGAAAGTAGGAATTTCCATATCAAAGCGGAAAAAACCCTGATATAAAGCTTTACTTTTCAGTCGCAAGGAAGTTTTTTTTAAAGGAAAAAAATACACCCTCGCTCTTTAAACAGACGATCACGTCGCTCGCAGTAAACATTTGATTTTATTTCAAAGGGAGTGTGCCAGCCACGATAGATCTTGATGTCTCGTAGCCCGGGCACATGCCACATTTGCCAGGATTAGTGGATTAAAATTACTCAGTCTCTGTTCGCACTAGCCTCATATTTAATCTCTACTGTGCTACTAGTTTGTCAGTCCTTTATAGCAGTTCAAGCATGGGTTTTAAAATTTTTTTTTGCGTAAAACAATCCCACCAATTCGTCTTCTAGATGTTTTTATTCATGTGGTCGGAAAGAACTTTTTATAAGGGAGAAAGTCAAATACTATATCCATTGTTTTTAATTTAAGATACTTACATGACTAATTATGTTAAATTTCTTCTTTTTTAGACAAATTTCTCTGATATTTGACGCCTAAAAGAAACACGTAAGATGATAATTCATCCAATTTATGTGGTCGTATAATAAGCATCAATTGTTTTCATACGTTAGGGTACTCCATTTTTTAAAGTTAATTAAGAGGATAATTTAAACCATTGATTTAATTTTTTCATTCGAATCCGTTACTATCTCTTATGCCTAATCTTAAACTAGCCAAACACGCAAACTAAACCTAGCTATTCTCAGTCTTAAAACCGGAAAGATCGATTAAAAAATCTGTAGGTGAACCGAGTTTCCGTTTTGTGTACACATTTTTAGGAAATAATATCAGACTGACCATATAAACCGCCGCATACTAAACAATCAGCATGTAAAAGTACTCGCGTTATTGACCAAGTGCGAGGTCAATGTCTGGCTAGATATTGGTCATGTTTTTTAGAAGTCGCCCAAAAGAGGGAAAAAGCTAAAGTCCAATATTGACCGTACGTTTGTTCAATAACGGTTTTATTACATGGCCGAAAGAATTTATGGCGTTTGAGAACAAGGTGAGCAATCGAAAGCAAACTGGCCGTTACAGCCTCAATTTCTTCGCTTATAGGTAGCCAATCAGAGCACTGTCTGTCGCTCTGTATGTAGGGCCTCGGGTAACAGATAACGAGTAAGAATCAACACATTTTTAGGAAATAATATCAAACTGACCGTAAAAACCTCCGCATACTGAACAATCAGCACGCGTAAAAGTACACGCGTTATTGGCCAAGTGTGAGGTCAATATCTGGCTAGATATTGGTCATGTTTTTCTGCGTTTTTAGTGGATGGAGAGGAGGTGGCACAAACGAAAGAGAAAGCCAATATTTCATATTGACTTACACTTGTTCAATAAAGGATTTATTACACGTCCCAAATAAATTATGACGTTTGAGAACAAGGTGAGCCATTGAAAGCGGGCATTAAAGCCTCAACTTCTACGCTTAGGTAGCCAATCAGAACACAAGATTCATTTTATCTTGCCTTCTCAAACATGGAGCCAGCCATATTATAAATTATTATAATTATTCATTTAAAAGGCTCCCGAAAATTCTAGGTGACCTTTTAAAGGTAAAAATCCGTTACAAATGGGCAACTATATTAGTTTTTAGATGTTCGAAAATCCAAGGAGAGGCAGGCAAGCACAAAATTGTACAACAAATGTTCCGAAAATTCTAGATCTCAAATCGTCTTCCGAACAGATATTTTTCCGAAAATTGTCGTGGGGTGCCCCTGACTCGCACCAGTCTGAAGAATTATGCTGATCTCGGAGGCAGTTATCCACCTCGGCCTTCGCTTAGTTGATGCTCGGTTGATAACGGACATTCTCCTCGATCATAGTCAGCCTCATTTGGCCTCATTCAATAAGTGCTAACTATTCAAGAGAGATGACAGAAAGGTTGCGTTAATTTTCCACATAAGCAATAACTATTACTCAC
>NC_133212.1:5109231-5186731 GCF_958299795.1 Porites lutea | reverse complement strand
CGTAAAAACTCGACGTTTCGACGTCATCGTAACGCCGGCGCCGTTACCAAGACTGTATCTAAGTAACAAATCACGAGTATGTATTAAAAGAGTTTTTATGCTAAACAAAAGCAAACTCTTTACTCAAACACTTTAGCACGAACAGAGTCAGTTTGCACAATCAGTGATGGCTTAAGCTTACGAATGAAAAGCATCTCTTTAATGAGGCAGAAGAATTTTGTGTGGCATTTCGCCTCCCCAGGCTATCGCTCGCCGATTTTTTTTTTTTTTTCGCTTTTTCCCTCACTGCGGAGCCTGGTCCCAGGTTAGAGTTTTATTTGCATGAGAATAAACTAAAAGACTCTTTTTCATATCAATAGCTTCGCACTCAGCTTCGCTTTGAAACAACCGCTTGCGTAACTCGGTAACTCTTTCAGTGGTAATTCCAATCTGCCCTTGCGCAAGGCGCTAGCGGAGTTACCACACATGCATGCAACCATGCCTTTTTCGAACAGAAAGTTAGACAGTTATGGTGTTCACACCTTGCCAGTCAACTCAGTCTCGACCGTACCGGTCAAAAATTTGACCTCGATTTTGCCGTTCACACAAATCACCCCATTTAAGGGAATCCAGATTCCGGAATCCGGGAAAATTTTGCTTGTGGAATGTGGAATCCTGGGCTTTGGAATACGAAACACAGCTTAAGGAATCCGGAATCCCACTAACGAATGGAATCCAGGGGTCAATTTAATTAAAGTTTTACAAGTGTAGCTTTTGTTTTCGGACCCTAAAAATATAGCTTCTCTTGTACTCAAGGCGTTTAAGGCCTGAGTCAAAGGGGTGTTCAGGAGCATATGAATGATTGGCAATAGCTCTCTCTAGGAAACTTACAAGATTTACTTTTGGGGAAAAAATATGAATTTTTCCCCAAAAGTAAATCTTGAGGTTTTCTTGTGCCTTAGCGTTTAAATATGGTCACGCGACATGTCAAGTGACCAAAAATTAAAAATGAAGGAAATTGGCGAATTGGTGGTGAATTTACTTTGTTTGGACGAACAAATTGGCATTTCTGAAAGAAGATAAACATACCTAACTTTCTACGTTTGGAATGAATGTACGTTAAAATAAGAGTTTTGATTAATTCATGATTTAAATTTGGGCGTTTAAAATGATGGTGATCTTTGACTTTGTGTTACTCTTTATGCTTCATCTCACAACCATTCACTTCTTGGGTTCCACTCAAACTTGTATCGTAAGGTTATTCGGAATAAAAAAGCGATGGGCATTTGTTTCACCGTATTTAAGAATATAAGTACTAAATTAGTACTCTACACATATAGTAACATAACATAGAATACTTCATACAAATGAATAAGGGGCGGCTTTGATGTATCTTTTTTTGTCTGATGGTTAATTTTGTATGTTCCTTTCGTTATTTCGATTTCTTTTGCTCCATTCAATCCCAAATGCTCATGCAAAAGATTATTAAAAAATTATATCATAGACACAGATCACGCTTCCGGTATCAGGTTCTTTGCCAACCATCGCGCCCTCTTTTGCAAGTCAATGTTTCTACTTTCTAATTCGAGCCAAGCTTCAGATACATGTGCTTTTCCTGGTTTCCTTTCAACTTTTGTTTTCATATCCGCCAAGCCGTCATTAAGGATGCTACTGAGTCGGCTATCTTTTTTGGAATCTTTTCCTAAATTGTAATTCATCTCATGTGAGAGGTAAGTGTTTCAAGCAAGCGATTGCTGTTAGTATAATCCATTTTTGTGTCCTCTAGCTACTTCCATATTTTTACCTTTTACTTTCGGGGGCATTAGTTCGGGGTTATAGATGCGTAGAAAACACAAATAGATTTTGTTAGAGAAAAAGCCCCGAAAGAAACGTCTTGACCTGTAGATCATCCCCAAATGTTCAATCTTTGCGCAGTTGCTGCTTCTGTAAACTGGAATTCTCTGCCTATTTATATGACGATATAGTCAGTGCTCAAAGAATGTTTTTGTAACGAAGCCGTAATATTGTTATACGCAACGTCAAGTTTCAGGGCAAGAAATTGTCAAAGACTAAACAAAGTGGATTAAACTGCCGTAGCACATTCCCCTTAACCACTCAGTAAGATCTGAAGTTAAGAAATATCTTGAATCCACCCATTGGATTGTGGGTCTTATAATTCTTCTCTTCTTTTCCTGTCCAGTTACTGGGCTTCCCCTCAAGGTCCACGTATTTACCCTTTCTCAATTTTAACCTGCAAAGGTAATTTTTCCCACTGTACATTGATCCAGTCCAGTCATGCTTCCTTGTTTGGCTTTCAAAATAATATTATACATGTGTAAAATCACCCAAGTTCATCTCCTTATCAGCGTTTCCTCTTGTGTGCTCCGTGAAACCCTCAAAGTATGCATATCATACAAGAGACCCATTCGCTCTCAATTGTTTAAGGTGGCCCAAACCTAATTATTTCCGCGTTGGTTATGTTTTTGATTTGGGTTTCTCGGCAGAAATGATTTAACCGATTTCTATGATTTTTGGCATCCTTAAAGGAGAACAACATGTTTATGCTGAATGCGGGGCAAGATAAAAGAATTTCTATTTATCAAACTTACTTTGTATTTGTCCCTCTGTTTTCGAAATCTATCTTAACAAAGCAAATTATATCATCTACGAAAAAATCTCAAGAGTTTTTAGCGTCGCAGGTTTCCGTTTTGGGGAGAAAAAAAGCCACCAACTCCAGTACTTCTAACCGTCCATTTTCCAGCTGCACTTAAAGCCCTTGTACTTGGTAATTTATTCAAGGTTTTTAGACTTGACATCACATTCGCACGGGAAGTTTGCCACTTGGGGATAAAGATGAAGAAAATGTGACAATCGTCTTACTCTTTTCATTATCCACAATGGCAAATACCCGTGCGAATGTGATGGCAAATCTCTTTCAAACTTGAATATATTACCTGATACAAGGGTTTTGTTGCAGCTCAGCTCGGTTGAAGTACTGGAGTTGGTGGCTTTATATCTTTTCAAGACGGGAACCTTTTGCGCTAAAATCTGGGAGGGGATTTCCGGGCAAGATTTCCGTAGATGTTATATCGTGCTTTGTTGAGATTTTTGTCAAAAGAGAAGGGAAAATACAGAGTAACTTTGATAAATAGAAGTTATTTCATTTTGCCCCGCATTCAGCATTAAGTTGTTTTGTTCTTCTTGTATTGCGAACTGTATTCGCCGTAGGTTTCTGATTACTCAATTTCTTGCAACTGAATCTTTAAGCAAGAATACCCTTGCAGATAGGAGATAGTCCAGCTTAGTCCGCCGGCAGTTTCCCTCTATTCGTGTGTCAACTTTCACAAATGTGTTAGCATCGCATTTTAAGGTTAACTGATTTAACCAGCTATTTGTGCACCGAGTTCTACGGTCACGATTGACTTCAAACTTGCAAATATAAAACTAGGGAGCTCCGAGGCGTATTTGCCGAAGTTAGAGAAAAATCTGTCTTGAGTTTCGAAATTATTGTTATTTTTTGTAAAAATGCGGTTTTAAATATATGCCGATATATATTTCAAACGTTTTGTTCGAAGCTGGGTTAAGATAACCCAGGGTAATTACGAAATTTGAACTCGGATATGAGAGCTTAAAAAGCAAATTCAGTTTAATTCTCTTTGCCTACAATTTGATGATTGGATACTCTAAAAAGAATAGAGAAAATTATTTGAGAGAGTGCGTTTGATAAAAAGGTAATTAAAAGAAACCCGAGTTAAAATTTAACCCCAGGTAAGCGCTAACCGGCGTTCGGACAACTGGGCCCTGGAAAATAAATAGAGGATATTACACGGTGGCGCGAAGATATGAATTTTATTTTCGAGTGGCAAAACAATATTTTACGAAAGAGCGCAGCGAGTGAGTAAAATATTTTTTTTGCCACCAGAAAATAAAATTCATATCTTCAAGCCGCCGTGTAATGTTCTTTTTATCATATATACAAAAATGCATCGATAAAATAATAGATTTATATTCGCCAAAAAGTAATTGTCACGGCTCGAATTTACAGTACAGCAATTTAAGACATTGTTCACAATAATCTTGAGAAACAACACTGAGCTGAATAGGGCTCTATTAACAGTGACAAAATGTAAGCAAAGCTTTGAAAAATGTGTAATTCAAATTCAAAGGACGCAAGACGCCTACAAATTTTGGAGGGAATTACCGAATTACGTCATCGATAAACCCACGTGTGAGATTATGGAAAATAAACTACTCGGGTCCCGGATGTAGTTTTTTGAATTTTACGAGTGGTATATTTTCCAGTAAAACACTCGTGTCTATATAATAAATAACATTTTCTTAAAGTTCGACCATTCGTTATTAAGGATGCCAAAAATCATGGAAATCGGTTAAATCATTTCTGCCGAAAAACCCGATTCAAAAACAAAACCAACGCGCATATAAATAGGTTCGGGCTACCATAAGGTGGCTCGATACAGTTTTTCAGGGCCAATACCTCTCAAGTTTGAGCATAAACTACGTCGCCAAAAACAAAGTTTTGGAAAAATTGCCACGACAGTTATATTAGATAAAGATGAAAATTTGTTATGATCAGTGTTGCAACGGCATCGGAGTTGTCATAGCAACGAAATGACGCTATTGCCTATTTTACTTGCAGCAGTATATCTCGGCACTGTGAACTGTTCTTCGAAAATCATTTACGGGAGCTTTTTTCTCCAATAGCAGCCTCGATGTTCGTGAAGTTTAAGCGAAATCTGTAAGAGCGTTACCGAGATATTTTGAGAAAAAGAATATTGTTGTTTGGCCGTTATCTGTAGAAAATGAAACGCTTTTGACACGCAATTTCACCTCATAATAGTTTCGATCTTTTTAAAAGCGTATGTGAAAGATCATGGGAGATTGCTCCAGCCGATTGCTAGAAAGAAGGGTTTGATTAGTATGTATCGAAGCGCTCTTGTTAGCGGTTTTGTAAACATTTTGGTCTTCTATAACAAATTAGCTAATAATTTTTAAACCGCTCGTTAGATTTTTTTAAAAATTTAAGATTCTTGAGATTAACCTTCCTTTTATATGACCTTTTAGTTTCAAGATTATTAATATGCTGTAAGGCAGTAAAATAACGGCTACAATTCGTTACTTTTTTATCGGAAGTTTCGTCATTACAAGTGAAAGCCTCTAATTATTCAAGGCATTGTCTCCAAGTTTCATTTTCACGTGAACAGCAGTAACTAACAATGCATTTGATATACGCACGAAAATATGAAACTTGGACACAATACCCTGAATAATGAGAGGCTCACACTTGTAAACACAAAATTTCTGCCAAAATATTAGCGAATTGTAGCCCTTATTTTACTGCCTTACAATATATCAATAATCTTGAAACTAAAAGGTCATATAAAAGGAAGGTTAAGGTTAATCTCAAGAATCTTAAATTTTTTTAAAAATCTATCGAGCGGTTTAAAAATTATTCGCTAATTTGTTAAAGTAGACCAAAATGTTCAAAAAACCGCTAACAAGAGCGCCTCGATACATACGTAATCAAATCCTTCTTTCTAGCAAACGGCTGGAGCTATCTCCTTGATCTTTCACACACGTTTTTAAAAAGATTGAAACTACTATGAGGTGAAATTGCATGTCAAAAGCGCTTCCTTTTCTACAGATAACAGCCGAACACCAAGATTGTCCAATTTTTTACAGTATTTCTAACCACAAAATCTTTATCCCAAATATCTCGATAACGCTCTTACAGATTTCGCTTAAACTTCACGAACATCGAGGCTGCTATTGGAGGAAAAAGCTCCCTTAAATGATTTTCGAAGAACAGTTCCCAGCGCTGAGATATACTGCTACAAGTAAAATAGGTAATAGTGTCATTTCGTTGCTATGACAACTCTGATGCCCTTGAAACCCTGATCATAACAAGTTTTCATCTTTGTCTAATACAACTGTGGTGGCAATTTTTCCAAAACTTTGTTTATGGCGACGTAGTTTATGCTCAAACTTAGCAGGTATTGGCGCTGAAAAACTGTATCGAGCCACCTTAAAAAGGACGAGTTAATGTTACATGCGGACCGCAAAGGGAAGCGGGGGGGTCCTATGCCGCCCGTCTGAATTTTAAAACTTCTCGTGTCGGTGTTTATAAATGCTTGTCGCTTATTGTCGGCTTTGCCGTCACTGTCCCAATTTGGCCTAGGGAGGTTGTCTCTTGTCGCAATTTCATTTTACGCGCTGTCGCTACTTTTTGGGCTATGTCGCTTGTCGGAATTAACCCTGGCAGGGCCTCCGCAAAGCCCTCCATAACCTACGGTATTAAGCAGGTGGCAAAGAGGGAAATCAAATATCTGACTCTGAGTGGAAAGTGATGAAAATAAAAGGGTACGTTATGTCATACTGGGGCATAAAAACGTCCTGCTTTCGTTGCGAAAGTAATTCCCTTCGTCATTCAAGCCCAATTTGAATGAAATCGCAGACAGTCTGGACAGTGAGTACATACAATCAGAAGTTGTGCAAAACAAATCGTATTTTTATTAACAGTCGAGAGAAACCGTTCTCTAAAGGTATGTTATAGCTGACAGTCCGGGGTAAGGGAATGATGATATTTGATGTGTCCTAGAGTAGCGTAGAAAGGTACTATGTACATGATGTTACCCTTTCAATTGATCAAAACGACATGTGGCTTTTCGTTTATAATAAATAGAGGATATTACACGGTGGCGCGAAGATATGAATTTTATTTTCGAGTGGCAAAACAATATTTTACGAACGAGCGCAGCGAGTGAGTAAAATATTGTTTTTGCCACGAGAAAATAAAATTCATATCTTCAAGCCGCCGTGTAATGTTCTTTTTATTATATAGACATGCTGATGACGGCGTTTTTGATGATTTTCCGAAGATTTCCGACCACCTTTCGAAGATTTCCGAAGATTTTTCCAAAATTTTTCGAAGGCCAGGCAAACGTTCCCGAACATTTTCCGAGAATTTCCGAAAATTTCCGAAGATGTCCGAAGATTTCCGAAGACTTTTGAGGAAGACCCGAAGATGTTTCGATGATACACCAACGAATTCAAGTACAATTTTAGAGACAAACTTGATATCAATGAAATCATCGATAAACTCACGTGTGAGGTTATTGAAAATAAACCACTCGGGTCCCGGATGTAGTTTTTATGAATTTTACGAGTGGTATATTTTCCAGTAAAACACTTGTGTCTATATAATAAATAAAAATAAATTATTTATAATAAATAAATATAATAATAAATATCTACTCACCAAATAGTCCAGCTGTTATCGACCAAAAATATAGCGAATTGTTCACTTTTATGATAAAAGCATGAAACTTTGCCAGATTACAACCAACCCTAAGACTAACATTTCTGGATATGGAGCTAAGCCAAATTCAACACTGAACACGAGTACTGCGCAGGCCCTAAAATGGCCTACATGAAAACGAGGCTGACAGTTGAAATGCTTCTAAAATACCGGTTTTAAGTGTTTTGGTAAATAAAACTTGTAGATATCGTGGAAGAAGACATTTGCTTTGCTGTCATGTTATCGTTGGTGTCACGTGACCCTTTATTCCAAATATGGCGAAGCCGTTGTTGGGTGTCCTGTGCTGGAGCTGTCTTCTGTGCATTTGTACGTTTTAAGGGGTGAGAATGGGCAACGATTCACACAATTTTAAATGATAACACTCTTGCAACCATTTTCCAATTATCAAGGGTTGGATTTGTTTTCATACAAATGTCAATTACCACATGAAAACAAGGCAAGAATCTTTTAAACTGTTTGAAAAGCGTCCAGTTAGCACTGCGGGCGGTCAATTGGGGGTGGATTCAGATAACATCGCATAAAAGCTTGAACTGATCAAAAGTTGTGATTGTATGGCACTCTGGCTATTGTTTTCCATCTAAATGAGCGCCGCTCAAAAACAAGGCAAAAATCCTTTTGATGATCTTATAAGCTAGCCTCCAGTTTCTTGCCTCCACGTTCGGATACTGCATTAAGCTATTTTATTCTCCTTTCAATTATTAACAAAGTCAATTACAAGGTTCAGAGCTGAATCCAGGAGGTGGCCCGGCCCAAATAGTTCTCCCCCCTTAATTTTGAAGAAATGCCAGTTTTTGAGCTAAAAATGAACAGGTCATGCAGTAGCAAGCGATCGTGCCTCCTCATATTTCTGTTTGTTATGTCTAAAAAAATATGACAGGATAGTCTTGTGGAGGCCATTTTTGAGATACGCAATTTAAAGCTACCAAATTGATATTCCTTTAAATTTTATATTAACACATTAAAATATAAAAAATATGATCAATCTGAATGTAATAAAAATAGGCATGTTTCTCCCTGTTAAGGACAAGAAATTAAGCCTTTCAAACTCAGCTCTCTAACAATACTTCGAGCGCTTTCACAAAAAAAAACCAAAGTTGTTGCCATGTATGTCCTCAAGGCAGAGTATATTTAAAGTGCGTGCTTATCCCTTATAATTTATAATAATAATAATAATAATAATAATAATAATAATAATAAATACTTATAAAGCGCCTATATCAATATTGCTATTTTCACCAGCGCTTAAAAATAAAAATATTTCAAAAAAAAATTACCACGACTGCATAAAGTATACATGCATAAAGTGCATGAACCTACCAAAAAGAGTTAAAACAATTTTGTCAACACTAAAACTATAAAAATTACCTAGATTGCTTAAATCGTAAAAAACTGCATAAAACCTACTAAAAACGAGACTAAAAAGCACATAAGATCGCAGCTTTCTGAAATAAAAATGTCTTTAGTGTCTTTTTAAAAGATGCTACTGAGGGGCTACTCCTAATCGCGTAGGGCAATGAATTCCATGGTTGAGGAGCAGCAGCAGCAAAAGATGCGGTGCTTGAAAAATTTCGCAGATAAATTACAATTTAGACACACGAGCTGTAGGCAACTACAATACCACTCGATTGAAAGAGAATTTTCGAATAATTTTCACAAAATTACCATGTATGATTTGAGCATTTCAAGTCGTTGTACTAGACGTGATGCAACACTAAGGCGGTACACTTTGGGTCCAAAGAGTGCTCGTTATCTTATAATTAGGGAAAGTTTAAAATTCAATTATCGACTTCTCGGTTAATGTTTTTCAATTTGGGAAAGTGTACCTCATATGAAAGGCTCATAACCAATTATATTGGAAGAACTATAATATTTTAAAATGGTACAGAAATGAAATCCATGGTCGTGTACTCATCTAAGCCGAGAAAAATGTTATCTTTTTCTACCACAAAAGTTGATAATGTCAATGTTTTGTGCATCTATCCAGCCACAGAGAAGTTGACCTTTTATGCGACAAAAAGTTCCAAATCAAAGGAAAATAGCCAAACATCCAACCATTAGAGCTGGTTTCTATCGCTAACTTTACACCCACGAGTGAATTTTCTACTACAGACCTAAAAGGGGAGTTAATATAAGAGTGTATCCTCAACAGACCAGTTAATCAGAAACCAATGAAAATGGAAACTGCTAAAAAATTTAAAATGCTAAGGATTTGCAGTGGGTAGGAAGAGATTCGTATGGGGTTTTGTGACTTGGGCGGCTTTACTATCCCACTCAACCCTAAGATCATCGTTCCAATAGCAGCCGTATATACAGCATTTTAATCTCTTCCACGAGCCACTTATTTCTGTAGACAGGCTGCTTGGGGTATTTGGCACCATGTGTAATGACAAAGATTAGTTTCAGCTCATACTCCGAGAGCTTCATATTGTTCAAAATGCTCAGCAGGCAGTTTACCGGTACCAGATGAACAGCAGCTCAGTAACAGAACTGAGTTGAAAAGAAGGGTGTGGCCCATTCATTGCTTATATAACCGCAAGTCATCTTATTCAAAATGACGGTATGTGCACCAAGTAACGAATCTGTGTATCCATTTATGTGCAAAGCAAAACAAAAACACCCTTCTAAAATCGGTGAAGAATAATAATCGAAACAGTGAAATCTTTCCATGAATAAGAAGATGAGAATTTAAATGGTGAAATGAGATTTTACTAAGGAAATTTATTCCGCATACTTTAAAACTGTGCTGCACACATCCCACCAAACATAAGTTAACGCTCTTGCATCTTGTTTGCCTAAACTGAAACAGGCTGACAATTACTTCGTAGTCCAGACATTTCATATTAGTTTGAGTGATCATCAACAGTTAAATCAAAACCCATTCCACCAATGACGCGATGCTAGTTATTTTAGTTATCCATGTATAGTATGGACGCCAAAGAAAATGATGTCAGTGTCACGTGGGCGTTGAGTCCTGATCTAAGCTTGCATTGGGTTGAGATCCCTGACATCATTTGCCAACTGAATGAATCTAATCGAAAAATTTGTGGGATATGTTTCTTGAAAGAGAAATTAAGGACAATCGATTTTCACGTAATCAATGTAAATTCAAATAAGCGCATACAAAGGGTTGCCAGGAGAAATTTTTGAGATAAACCTTATACATGCACTTTCCCTGCGCTCTTGTAAGGAAGGCAGACCAGTCAGATGCAATGCCTGACTATATGGCATAGAAGGCACTATAATGCCTAGCGCACTCTTCTGAATATTCTCTAAGGCATTAGACAAATACTGAGGTAAGTTGGCAAATACAATACTCGCGTACTCGAGAATAGAACGAATGAACGAGCAGTAGACAGCTAAGAGATCTTGCATTGGCAAGCCACAATTCTTAAGCACTCTGAGAGCATACAGTCGCCTATTGGCCCTCTTGATAATCGAGTCGTAATGGGAAGCCCAAGAAAGGTCCTCCGAGATATAGACCCCAAGAAGCTTGAAGCAGGATACACGCTCGATAAAGGCACCACCTACTGCGATGGGCTACCAACTGCAACTGTTATATCTAAGAAAGTCAACAGACAACTCCTTGCACTTCAATGGATTAAGGCGCATGTTATTTGAGATCGCGTATGACTCAATTTCGTTGACAATGAAATTTAACATAGAAGGGGAGTTTCTTGGGACCACTTCCAGGACAGTTAAGTGATCAAAATATTTTGCTCTTGGAACCCAAGATGAGACAAGGTCATTGACCATTATTGCAAATAAGAGGGGGCCAAGCTTAGTACCCTGAGGGATACCACCGTTTAGGACCCTAGCTGTTGAGGTGGCGTCCATGAGACTGATAAACTGTGTCCTACCTTCCAAGAAGGCAGCAACCCATCTTAACAAAGCATTATGTACGTCAAACCCTGAGAGTTTATGCAACAGAATGTTATGATCTATTAAGTCAAAAGCCTTTCGGAAATCCGCAAAAAACAATCGGGCAGAACAATTGCCGCGGTCGAGATTTTCTAGTACAAGATGGAGAATATAAGCGATAGCCTGTTCAGTTGATTTTCCGGGTGTTGCAAACTGCTTAGCGTCGAGATCCGCAAGAACGGAAGGCACGAGCCTAGATAGTGTAAGCCCTTCCATGACTTTTGATATTTGGCAAGTCAAGGAGATAGGTCTAATATCGTTATTGACAGATTGTGCAGGCCTCTTCATAGGGAGAATAAAACCTTCCCTCAACAAAGACTAATGACTAACCTTATTTAATTCAACTGGATTGTAAGTTCTGTTATCAATAAATTTCCCACGACGAGATCTCAATTTAACTTCTTTTATTTCCTCCACAAGACAATTTTCCTTCTGTACAACTGACTCATTACCTTTTCTTGTCGTCACCTCACTGACATCAAAACACTCTTAACACAAAACTTGCTGATAATGCAAAATCACGACGCCGAGCATCGTACAGGTACCGCATAACAATATACACAATTACATGAAAAACACAACGCGCAAAACAAAAAAAGTACATTAACAGTCACTCTGCTAAACAAAATTGAAAGAATAAGAAGAATTGTTACCGTTATCACAGTAGTTCCCAAAGAAGCCCGAGTCCCTTTTGGTTTCAATTGTTGACAATCTTCTCTTCCTTCATCTTCTTCTCACTGATTACCAGCTACATAAATCTTGCGACTCTCAAACTTGATACACATTCTTCTGTTCAAACTCTTATCGATTTTACACGTACACTCTTGACATTCCGATTTGTTATTGCGTCTATGAGGTCCCTGGTCTTTAAATGTCTTGACAATCACAGGAAAAAATAACGGATTCCCATTTTTGGATATTTTGGGGTATTCAAAGAATACCCACAAAAATCCCAAATTTGGAAGAGTGAGACAAGTCCCAATCTGGGAACTTGGTTGGGAATTCCCTGGTTGGGACTTGTCTCACTTTGCCAAATTTGGGATTTTCATTGGTATTCTTTAAATACCCAAAAATATCCAAAAATGGGAATCCGTTATTTTTTCCTGTGAATTTCCTTTGTGTTTCTTTGAGTTCGCGGACCAGCCATTACGAAAACACTCAGTGTTATTTCAGTGTGGGCCTACCGCGAACAGTGTGTGCATTTGTAAGTTTAACCCTCGACAACATACTTCAACATGATCAAAATAATTGGACCTGACTACCATCCCTGAAGCGCGACGAATTCTGCTCGTAGTTTCACATTTCAACATGTCAGTTTTGGCCACTGAAATTGACAACGTTTTTGACGCTGTACGAACATGTTTTGATCACGTGCTGTCTAAGTTTTCAGGTTTTTCGTGGGAGCGTATTCTATTTTTGAACTCTGCCTGTGTCAATATGGGGCGCTTTCCATTTAGTCAAAATTTCCGGAATTTCCGGTTCGGCGGTAAATGGAACACGTTTCGTCGGTTCGTCCCACTGGAAAATTTCCAGAAAAAGTGGAAAATCTAAAAAGGTGGTCCCGTTTTTCCGGTTGGAATTTCCGAACGGAATGTCGTGTTCCATTTAAGTTTCTCGTAGTTTGTACCAGTTCCAGGTCCACGGTCGGGCACCGCCACGTACCGCGGTTTACGACCAAATGGAACAACTTTTTACCAATCGGAAATTCCACTTTTGCTACCACCGAAATTTCCGAGTTTTTTTCCTAAATGGAAAGCGCCCATGGTGATGCAAATTCAAGTACTACAAGAGTGTTTTTTTTATGAATCCGCCAGGAAGTGTTAAGGAATTAAAAAAACTACAGTTTGCGTGAAATTCCGAAGACAGGTTTTATGGATTTTGGTTTACTTTACAAAACGATGCAGGAGAATATGTAGTGTTGAATGACGTTCGCATTATAGACATTCGCCTCGCTTCGCTTGTTTACTTGTTTGTTTACGTTAGCACGAACTGCGTGCCTATTGCACATTTGCGTCGAAACAAGCCGTTTCCATTACTCTATTTGGGCCACACCCAAATAAAAAGTGAACAATTTTGGGCGATAACAGCTAGACTAAAACGTTGACTACAAGGAAAACTCTAGGGTTTCCTCGGAGTTTCTTTAGCCGAAATGTGACTCATCGAATTCGAGTAGTTAAGAAATACAATGATTCTTATGGTAGGTGGTTGCATCATCGCAATTCACCAGGTTTTCAGTTGCGATTCTACTCAGTGAAACAGTCCTTAACTGCGACAACCTATTTCTTCACGTTTTAAAAGCTATTGCTTCTTAAAAGACAAGAGCCTTTTTTAAGACATTGGTTACAAAACGAAACAGGTCTTCATACGTTTAAGTTACTATTGTTATTGTGAAAAGCCAATGTGCATGAGATGTACAGTCACACAACTGGCACGTGAAAGTGTTGGACTTTGCCCCCTTTCGTGGTTCGTACGTGAGGGAATTCGAGGTATCACACGGTAATCTAGTAAACAGAATTATAAAAATAAGTCATGCACACAATTTGCACGTGAAGATGTTGGTCTTTGGCCCTTTTACGATGCGTACGTAAAAAAAAACGCCTATGTTTACTACAACATTTTCTCAACGATTTTAAGAAATCACCTCGGCTTCATTACAACATCTGCATTTAAATTATGCTTCATGCCATGTCAAGGTTGATGAAACATTTATTAACTTCCAAGAAAATTATCAAACTGCCGAAATATATTTCTGCATGCTCATATCATGTTACTCCACTCAATAAAACAGTATCTCATTATTGTGTCAACTAGCTTCTTCTCGATTCTTCCAATTTTATTCCCTAACGCTACTGTTTCTACTTAAGTTACCCACCTTTACTAAATAAAATACGTTTCAATAAAATACGTTTCAATAACTATAATGCTTAGTATGCAGGAAGGATGTATTATGTTGTTCACTTATTATTATTTTTTTGTTTTGCCGGAACGAAAAAGGTCTGTTGAACTTTGTAAACGAGAGAATAATATTTGTATAGCTTGTTTACAGGATTAACAATACTCGGTACAGCTTTAAAAAAAATAAGCTACCTTTTTAAACTTGTAAAACCACATTTTATAGGCCGCATACTTTCAAATGAAAGTCCATATCTAAATATCAATTATTGCTTCATTGAAAGAGCTTTGAAAATGTATGATCTTTTATACTCTACCTTGAAGCGGGTGAAACGCAACTCATAAATATCATTGCGTCAGTACCGTTCGCGATAGCCGGATTCGGTCAGAAATGTCTTGAAATAGCATCCACACTAAAATATGAAACCTTAAACAGTTGCATCACTGCACACAGCGTTTGAATCATGAAGATATTTAACATAATGTTTCCAAACACACCTGTAGCCGTAATAAAAGACGAAAAAATTGTGAAGAATCAAGATGGCGGTCTCAAAGTGCCCTTGTTCGACCTTTAGCAATGTCATGTTTAAGTAGATGCCAAGATCTCAATGGTTCCTGAGTATCGACTCATAGCACCTTCAACCCTATTGGCTCTTGCAACAAACATCCAAACAAACAAAGATACAAAGATACAAAGTTACAAAGATACAAAGCCACAAAGATACATACGTTCACACCACTGACATATGAACTATTTTTTCAAAATAGCTAAAAAAAAAAATGACATACAAGTGATCTACTCGCTACCGCTTGTTGGAAAACACAGAGTTAACACCTGACATGTGAACCGCCAAACCCTCCAAAATCAACGGTATGCAGCGCAGGCGGCAAATGAAAAGAGAAATCGAATATCTGCTGATTTATGCGCATTTTTTGCTGTAAGGACTCTGAGTGGAAAATAACGAATTAAGATAAAAACCGACGTCATTTTACTGAGCCACAAAGACTTCCTGCTTTCGTAACCACTTACTAGAAACTTCTTTCACGAATAAAAAACAACGCACAGAACATCACCGCAGACAGTATCAGCATCGACAGGCTCAAAAGTTGCAAACATTTTAACCGAAATGACAAGTAGAAACGAAAAGAAAGTAAAGAAAAACAATGTTTTGTAAAACCTTCATTTGAATTCGACTTTGGATCATCACACATAATTGCCCTTTCATTTCTAAGATTGATGTGATGATTTATGTTTTTACAAAGGACTGTCGAGCTTGAAAATCACCAGCAGAAGAGAAATTTCAAGATTATGGATCTTATAATTCTTTTCATTTTTTCCTGTCCAGTTACTGAGCTTGCCCCCAAGGTCAACACGTTTACCCTTTCTCAATTTTGACCTGCAACGGAAATTTTTCTCACTACGTTGATCCGGTTCAGTCATGCTTCCTTGTTTGGTTTTCAAAATAATATTACACATGTGTGAAATCACCCAACTTCATCTCCCCTCATCAGCCTTTTCTCTTGTGGGCTCTGTGAAACCCTCAAAGTATGCAAATTATACAAGAGATCCATTGGCTCTCAATTGTTTAAAAACGACGAGTTAATGTCACATGCGGACCGCAAAACCTTCCATAACCAACGATATTCAGCAGGCGGCAAAGAGGGAAATCAAATATCTGCTGATTAATGCGCATTTTTGATGTAAGGACCCCGAGTGGAAAGTGGTGAAAATAAAAGCGTACGTCATGTCATACTGGGGTATAAAAACTTCCTGCTTTCTTCCAGAACGTAATCCCCTTCGATATTCAAGCCCAATTTGATTAAAATCGCAGACAGTCTGGACAGTGGGTACATACAATCAGAAGTTGTGTAAACAAATTGTATTTTTTTTACAGTCGAGAGAAACGTATCTGTAAAGGTATGTTAGAGCTGACAGTCCGAGGTAAGGGGGTTGGGGATCTTTGATGTGTCCTACGGTAAAGTAGAAAGGTACTATGTGCATGGTGTTACTAACTCTGAAATTAATGAAAACGACATGTGGCTTTTCGTTGATTTTTTTCATTAAGAGTGTACATGCAGAAGTGTACAGGGATAGCAATTAAGCGTCCTCATAACATAGACTCCCGTACAGTATTATCTCATTTTCCGACCAGTCTGATCCGTTTTACAAACTAAACTTGTGTGCCATTGTTTCTCTTTCTTTGCTACATGGATTTAGCGTGCTGCTCAATCATCTCATCGCAGTTATAAATAAGAAATATGATTAGTAGCTTGAAGAGTTAAATCAAATCTAAGGATCTATATTGACCACTTATATCACTTTTTATGCACGTCACCTCACTTCAACATACAGGACGCTGTCAAAGCGTTTACTTGGGCTCACGATAGTCAATTGTAGCTATCAATATAATTCCAGAAACAAATTTTAAAATATGTAATCCAGTGGGATTGCGAAAGCAAACACGAGAGTTGGGACCAAAAACTTGTGCCAAGCAACAATCGGCGACAAAATTAGTTGAGATACTTTGCCCTAAAGGGACTTTCTGACGTTTTACTGAATTCAAAAGGGGAAAATAACGCTTTTCCTTCCCCATCCCCTTCATACAATGTTACGCCACTGTTTGAGGTAGCTTTAGAAAACAATAAACACCCCAACTTTGAATGGAGGGGTGTGGATTGTTTAGCCTATTTGAATACAATATCTCCACGAGTTTGTCGCCAACTTGAATTTCTACGCAGATGAAAAGGTGTTTGAACGTTAAAAAAGAGAGACGTTTTATTGGATATTGTTTTACAAGCCAAGTATTTTATATTTTACTGCATTTATTGCCTTTCACTTTCCACCTTTTTTTTTACCTGTATACCATTTTTAAACGCTTTTTAACCTCGGAAATATCACTTAAAAAGGTTATTACAATTGCTTGCTACGTATATACGTATAAAATGTATCTTTCATTGAAGGTTGTTACTTTAACAGCCAGATGTTATCACAATTTCAATTACTTGCATTTTTATTGGTTAACACATAGTTTAGGTCCAAGGTGGAGGATTGTGAACTGTTTAATGTTTGTTCTACAGAGAGTAGGGTCGATAGTTATTAGCATTTCGTGTACTATATGTGTGTGTACTTGGTGACTGGTAGCAATAAAGATGGTATTAAAAGTATTAGGAATATGGTAAGCGCCAGTTGGTTAAAAAGAATTTGCCGTGGAATTGGAGCCAACCAGAAATGGTGATGTATTTTGAAAGAATAATAATTTACGTGATATCACTCAAAAGCATGCAGAACTAGTGTGTACAGCATCTTCTGAAACAATACCACAGGAATGTACTGCTCAGAACTTTTCTTTGAATGGTGAAAAACTTGAAAACTTGAAAATGAGCAGCCGACGAGCCGTAACAGTGTCGTCAGCTTTTCTCGATAGTTTCTATTACTCGCGTGAAACTTGCATGACAAACTTTAAGATCATAGGCCATCTATAGTCTTATAGTTTCTTCTTTTCCTGTCTAGTTCGAGGCTGTTTGGCCACGAGGGACAAAGCCTTATCCCTTCATATGGCGTACCACTCGCGAAACAACAACAACAAAAAAATGACAATTCACATGCAAGTGATCTACTCACTACCACTTGTTGAAAAACATTGGATTAATGCCTGACATGTGAACCGCCAAACCCTCTATAAGGACGTCATGTCACTGAGCCACAAAGACTTCCTTCTTTTGAACCCACTTAAAACTTCTTTCAAAAGAACGCGTAGATCATCAACACAGACACTATATCAGTATCGACAGGCTAAAAAGTTACAAACATTTTAACAGAAATGACAAGTGAAAACGAAAAGAAAGTAAAGAAAAATAATGTTTTGTAAAACCTTCATTTGAATTCAAATTTGGATCATCACAGATAATTGCCCTTTCATTTCTAAGATTGATGTGACGATTTATGTTTAACTAAAGGACTGTCGAGCTTCAAAATCACCAGCGGAAGAGAAATTTCAAGTGAGAAATTTCAAGATTATGGGACTTATAATTCTTTTCATTTTTTCATGTCCAGTTACTGAGCTTGCCCCCAAGGTCAACACGTTTACCCTTTTTCAATTTTGACCTGCAACGGAAATTTTTCTCACTACGTTGATCCGGTTCAGTCATGCTTCCTTGTTTGGTTTTCAAAATAATATTACACATGTGTGAAATCACCCAACTTCATCTCCCCTCATCAGCCTTTTCTCTTGTGGGCTCTGTGAAACCCTCAAAGTATGCAAATCATACAAGAGATCCATTGGCTCTCAATTGTTTAAAAACGACGAGTTAATGTCACATGCGGACCGCAAAGCCTTCCATAACCAACGATATTCAGCAGGCGGCAAAGAGGGAAATCAAATATCTGCTGATTAATGCGCATTTTTGATGTTAGAACCCTGAGTGGAAAATGGTGAAAATAAAAGCGTACGTCATGTCGTACTAGGGCATAAAAGCTTCCTGCTTTCTTCCAGAAAGTAATTCCCTGCGTTATTCAAGCCCAATTTGATTGAAATCGCAGATAGTCTTGACAGTGAGTACATTCAATCAGAAGTTGTGTAAACAAATTGTATTTTTTTTACAGTCGAGAGAAACGGATCTGTAAAGGTATGTTAGAGCTGACAGTCCGGGGTAAGGGGGTTGGGGATCTTTGATGTGTCCTAAGGTAGAGTAGAAAGGTACTATGTATTTCGTTGATTGTTTTTATTAAGAGTCTCCATACAGACGTGTACAGGGATAGCAATTAAGCGTACTCGTAACATAGACTCCCGTACAGTATTATCTCATTTTCCGACCAGTCTGATCCGTTTTACAAACTAAACTTGTGTGCCATTGTTTCTCTGTTTTTCTTTTACCGCCGCCTGGTTAGCTCAGTTGGGAGAGCGCCGGTCTGCTGAGCGGGAGGTCACGGGTTCGAACCCCGGCCGGACCATCACTCAGGGTCTTTAAAATAACTGAGAAGAAAGTGCTGCCTTTGTAATGACATCTGCAAACGGTTAGACTTTCTAGTCTTCTCGGATAAGGACGAAAAACCGTAGGTCCCGTCTCACAGCACTTACACTTATCTGGTTCTTGTGGGACGTTAAAGAACCCACACCACTGTTCGAAAAGAGTAGGGGACGTGGACCCCGGTGTTGTGGTCAACCTTCACACGTCACATCATTCACATCACGGGTTGGGTTGGTACAGTAAGCTCTTAAATGGACTGAGAGCGGCTGCCAGTGGCGCCTTGTATGCTGACGTCCGAGCTTGCTGTTCACATGTTAAAGTATTGTAAAGAGGGCACGTTTGTTGTCCTCTCATCCACGACTCTTCTTCTTCTTCTTCTTCTTTTTTTGCTACATGGATTTAGCGAGCTACTCAATCATCTCATCGCAGTTATAAATAAGAAATATGATTAGTAGACGGTATATTAGCATCGACAGGCTCAAAAGTTACAAACATTTTAACCGAAAAGACAAGTACACGATGGTCGGTTGATAGGGCCTTTCCTCCCGCAACCTCTCAAATTCAATTTTTGGCTCACAGAGGAGTATAGTTTGTGTTCCAAATGAAGCAAGACGTTAGTACATCTTAATTAGAGAAAAGTTTTCTTTAAATTTTTACCATTATGAGAGGACACAGAGGCTTTTTACTGGAAGTACCATCCCACGCAGTGATGTTTTCTCCGCGGGCAGCTAATCCGACTTAATCCCATTTAATATGTCGCGCTCCTCGAAAGTGCGAAAATGTTCTTGTCGTGTATTAGATTTCAGATGTATTTTCTTAATCTTCATTTCGCGCCAGAATAAATTAGTTTGCGCGCAAAGGGCTCCTAAAAAATCACAAAGTTTGTCCCACTTCGAGTCCACCTTCTGGAGATACGCCGGCTTGGTAGCTGGAATACATTGCCGAGGCGAAGATCTGGCATTTTTTCCTCCTCGTCGTATTTTCATCACGACAAATGTTTATATTTGTAGTGATAATGCAGCGCATATCGGTGGATTTTACTTCATGCGGCTTGCTACTTCTGAAAGAAGAGTGCCGGATTTCATCGTTTTGTTCATGTTTATTAGTGTTGGCAAATGTAAGGTAAATGAACCGACCACTGTAAGGTAAGAATTGAAGTTTTAAATTTGTTACTCGGCGAAAAATCGTGGAATGGGAATTCGTGAAACTCGTGAGTATTACCTCTATTACCTAATGTCATGCGATGACTCCTCGCTTTTTCGATGCGTAACAAGGATACAAGCGATAAATTTCTTTCGCAAAGTGAAGTATAATTTACTTAATGAGACCATTTGACGAATATTTCTTACTTTTAACGTCTTTCGGGGCCCTAATATGGTGTCAAATTTTTAGGGGAAACAAAGCTTGATTTTTGGCCAAACAGACTATAGCTTTTTTGTCTTTGAAGAGAGCGCGAGGCAAACGTCCGTGAATACAGTGTAAGCCAGTGATTCTTTAGGTAGAGCTAACAAAGTTAACGTAGGCTGCACTTTAGGTGGCACACCCATGGGTGCAGTGTAACCTAGTGATTCTTTAGGTAGAGCCAACAAACATAGTCTGCACTTTAGGTGGCACACCCAAAGGTGCAGTGTAACCCAGTGATTCTTTACGTAGAGCTAACAAACATAGGCTGCACTTTAGGTGGCACAACCATGGGTGTAGTGTAACCCAGTGATTCTTTAGGTAGAGCTAACAAACATAGGCTCACTTTAGGTGGCACACCCATGGGTGCAGTGTAACCTAGTGATTCTTTAGGTAGAGCTAACAAACATAGGCTGCACTTTAGGTGGCAAACCCATGGGTGCAGTGTAACCCAGTGATTCTTTAGGCAGAGCTAACAAACATAGGCTGCACTTTAGGTGGCACAACCATGGGTGCAGTGTAACCTAGTGATTCTTTAGGTAAAGGTAACAAACATAGGCTGCACTTTAGGTGGCACACCCATGGGTGCAGTGTAACCCAGTGATTCTTTAGGTAGAGCTAACAAACATAGGCTGCACTTTAGGTGGCACACCCATGGGTGCAGTGTAACCCAGTGATTCTTTAGGTAGAGCTAACAAACATAGGCTGCACTTTAGGTGGCACACCCATGGGTGCAGTGTAACCCAGTGATTCTTTAGGTAGAGCTAACAAACATAGGCTGCACTTTAGGTGGCACACCCATGGGTGCAGTGTAACCCAGTGATTCTTTAGGTAAAGCTAACAAACATAGGCTGCACTTTAGGTGGCATACCCATGGGTGCAGTGTAACCCAGTGATGCTTTAGGTAGAGCTAACAAACATAGGCTGCACTTTAGGTGCCACACCCGTGGGTGCAGTGTAACCCAGTGATTCTTTAGGCAGAGCTTACAAACATAGACTATACAGGTGTACATCAGATGGCAACAAGTTTTCCAGTTAAAACTTTGTCATAAACTGCTACACCATGGCACTTCGACTATTTCATTATCGCGCTTGTTTTGACGCACAATTGATAGTCAGGAGAAGTCGTATTGTCTAAAACCATAGCAAAAGACAAATTTACACACATCACAGCGTTAAGGTAAGGTAATACACGGTATTTCCTTCAGGTACATTTACATTTTCTGTTAGGTTGTAAGCGATTAAATCGCATGCAGCGACGAACAAAACGCGAAGCCGTCAGATATTCTAGAACCGTGTTATCTACAGTGCTGTGCATTATTATTGCTTAACTAACTAACTACGCGCTGATGGAAATAAGTTTCGGCCGCTTTAAATTTTGAAACAATTCACTGGTACTGTATAGTCATATTATTGGAGCGGAAAGTTAGCACGCGAGCAGGGCGATTCTGCTGTGGTTTCTGTAATGTAGAAGATATTACGGCAATGAGGCTCCCGAGGTCCGTTCTGGAAATCACAACTACATGTAGGATGAAATGTATTCTGCGTGCAGACGTCTCCTTTTCCAGGTTAGGTTAAATAAACCGTACCAACGGTTTGTTTGACAAAGCTCCCGCGAGACGGTTTCTTGGTGATTTTATTAATTTTTCCGATCCTATTTTTTTTTCAGCTCTATTTTCGCGGCTTTTGCGATACAAACAAAATTCATTTTTAGCTGTGATGGCATTACACTGCTTAATCATGACGGCTTTGGAAGAAACTGAATATATTGCGCTTTGCAATTTCGCAAAATCGCTGCGGGAATTAAAAAAAATTTTCTTCCAAAAAAGCGTTTTCACGCTTCTTTCTCTAGTCTATTATCTCGTTTGTCTCGTTTTCTAAAGGTCCTTGAGAACAGAATAAGACAATATTTTATTACCGAAAACCTAAAAACCTGATTTTTGACCAGATCGAAACAAAACTGACCTCTGAAATGGAAGAAGAAAAGCCTTTTGTTTTTGCCGGCTTCGGCCCGCCGACGCGATCGTGTCTGTTTTGCTTTCATATGATGACATTTCCTGACAGAAGGGTGTCGGGAGAAACACCTCGCGCTGATCATACGTGACAAAATCCGCCGCGCCTAAACTAATTAAGAAAAGTCTCCTCGAAAGCTCCATACAATTCCTTATAACAAAATTATAAGGAATTGTATGGAGCTCTCCGGGATACTTAAAGTGCAAGCCCTTTGTGTCCTCTCTTAAGGTATTTTTGACATTTCTTGAAAATATGACGTCATAAGTGACACCTATCATTAGAATCAATATTAAAAATTTGTAAAGCAGTGTTCATACGTTACAGACATTTTTGATACACAAAAACCATAGTCGTGATGTTTCCTGCACTAAACCGAGCGTACAACTCCTTTTTTTAAATTCACCTTATAACTATCTTTAATTCATTTAATGACTTGACTTGAACCGGCACCTCTGTCGCGTCTACATGTTCGTCACATAGGATTTCTGAGTTACTTAAACTCAGACGAGATTTTGTTATGAGGAAGTTGGTTAGAAAACAAGGGGCTAATATATATGCTGCTTTGCGGACATTTCGTAAAATTTGACATGTTTTAACCAGTCAGAAGTGTACTAGAGACAATAGTAAGGCTATCACCTTTTTCGCATTCCGACGTGTTCGTTGCCTTTGGCTCTTTCCCTCTTATCTGGACCATTACTTAATATACTCACTTGATTAATTAGTTTCCTTTTTTTAGACGAATGACTTGATATTTGTCGTCTAAACCTCTGTATACTAAGCAAGCGTCAAAGTACACGCGTCAGTTATTGACCAAGCGTGAGGTCAATATCTTGCTAGATATTAGTCAGTGTTTTTATGCATCTTTATCAGTATGGATGGAGGAGGAGTCGCACAGAAGAAAAAGACTAAAGCTAATATCCCATCTTGACTTTACGCTTGGTCAATAAAAGATTTACTATATGGCCAAAGAAATGATGACTTTTGAGAACATGGCGGGCGATCGGAAGGGAGCAATATATAGGCTCATTTTCTTCGCTCAAGTAGCATGCTTATAGAGCAGTTATAGAGACAACCATAACATAAATATTACCATTCAAGAACAAGAGATATGACAGAAATGTTGCGTTGATTTTCCACTTTACAGGCAATAACTAGCTCTCACATATCCTCATATAAGACCATAAAATTGCATGTTTTTGTTTAGGGCATGGAACAATCAGCAGTAAGCGTTATGGCCTTGTTGATGGCGGTGTTAATACCTCTCCCTGCGTGTGGTGTGAGGACATTTGACACAGGCGCTGGTAAAGTACACAAGCTAAGTGTGACTAAAGATATCACTCTAGAGAGGGGAAGCCGAAACTTCAACAGTTTGAAATATCTCATAGTATCTAAACACCCGGGATATCCTAACAAGCGCTCATTGGTCCAGTTTGAAAATCTTCCCAGGTCGTGTCCATCATCAAATGTGATTTCCGCCAAAATGTACTTGTACTATGAGTATTCCCACAAACCAAGTTTTCGCTCTATCAAAAGTGTCCCTTTCATTCTGCGTTATTTGCGAGTGTACCTTGTTAAAAAACCGTGGGCTGAATCTCAAGCAACCAGTACCATGCGCAAACGTGGCATCCGTTGGTCTTCCCCATGGCTAGCGCTGGACGGCAGAGACGCTGAGGCAACCCCCCAGCAAGGAACTGTCACCGTCTTTCCCCACAGACCCAAAGGTTTCGTGGAGTTTGACGTCACAAATGCGGTGAAGGCCTGGAGTAGAGGAGTACCTAATTACGGCTTGGTGATACGCGCATTAAACGAGTTTAGTCCTGGCAGGGACACACGCTTTGCCTCCAACGCCAACACCGCTTCAAAGCACGCGTTTGTTTTGGTGCGCTGCAAATGAGGATGGTACGGGGTTGGTTGATCCGTTCATAAAAAAGCTTTTTGATGGCATTCATTCCCGCATTCTTTGTTAGTGTGGCTTCAGCTTTGATGTAATTCTTTTCTGTGCAATCATTTTTTTCTCGAGACTGAGCATGAACTGTAGCTGTCTCTATTGTTAAACAATAAAAATGCATCAATGGAATCATACACTTTCGTCTACAAGTTCGACGTTTAAAATAGTCATCAACATTAACCTTCTCCTGACATGAATTTGGTGCAAAGGAGATGTACCAGTTTGGTGAATCTCCGCGGTAACACTTCTATTCATGAAATATGTTTAATTTGAGCCTTTGACAGATGGCAAAACCCTGTTTACACTAAGTATTTTGTTCAATTTAACATTTTGGACCTTAATCTGGTCCTATGTCGATGTTTACTGGGAAATGACTACCTTACTTGTTTTTAACAGTTTTAAGCCTGTTTCCTTGAGTTTTTAACCGAATTCATGGCAGTGGATAACTTTAATTAGATTTAAGTGATTTTATAGGTGTTTTTGTGGGTAAACGACTATTGATCTAAATTCTGCCTTGTACTTTGAACCGCATTTTTAATTTACCCTCTGAGTGGTTAATTTATGGAAAAGTTTTAGCCAATCATTTTCAATGAAGAAGCTTCACACCTTCTGTAAATCGACAACAACCTTAGATTTTCAAACTGTATATTTAGTGTTTTCCTTTCTTTCGTTATGAAAAGTCTGTACACGAGTACATACCTTGTAGTTTTTATATTGTTCTCCTTGTTTTGTATTGGCCAGTTGACCTAAGCTTAATCATAGTGAAAACTTAGGCAGAAAAACCATTTTGACAAAACAATTATCTCGAAGATTTCATGCTAATTAGGCTTTTCAGGCTTTTTCAACCAATCAGATTAAACTAACGCCTGCATTAGTTTAAACTAAGTGGATGGTTTACTGGCTGGTATAAAATGAGTGTATACTAAATTACCACAGAGAGAATTGTAAGCTAGGAGCTGGAAGTGAATAAACCACCATTGGGCATGAGTCAGAAAAAGTTGTTTGTTGTAAGGGCAAGCTAGTCCCCTCAGAAAGTCCTTTCAACACTATGGCTGAAGCAGACGGATACTAAGAAAGTCGTTCAATTAAGTAAAGCGTCTCGTACAATGTTTTTTTTGTAAGAGTTAAATATAAGACTTTATATTTGTTTCACCGTATTTAAGGACGTAAGGGCGGCTTTGATGCCTCTCGTTATTTCGATTTCTTTTGCTCCATTCAATTCCTCGGGCTTTCCACAAGTTGCTCGGCAACTCTTTGGCAACTTCTCGTATTTTGAGCAACTTTTTTGTTTCCAGCTACTTTTTCCATGAGCAATTTCTCTAGTTATCTTCTAATTCTGAGATATCAAGCAGCTTTTAGAGTTTAAATTGGCCTTTCTTCCATATTCCACAATGTTTTATCAGTAGAAAACTTATGAATTTCCAGTAAAAAAAAGGAGCCAAATCCTCTCCCTGAGGCAGATTAAAATATAAAAGTAGTCGGGCTTCTAGATCAGCGGTTTTTAAAGAAAATTCAAAATGGTGGACGAACATCAGTCACACTCGACTGACTTGAGTGTCTCGGGTTAAGAAGGTCATTCAACAATTTTATTCGCTCATTACACTTTCTGGTTTTACAATTGAGGACAAAGTTGTTTAGCAACGCTGGTTACACTGCAAAATTGCACAAAAATGCTTAGAAATCTTATTTTTGCGGTACAGTTTGCATATTTTAGCATCAGACAAAAAATGTTTTGTTTTTTCGAGCAACTTTTGAGCAAGTTTCGTTACCAAAAGCAACTTTTGTTGTTCACCGCCTGAGCAATTTTTAGGCAACTTTTTGTGAAATCACGGGTAACTTTTTGGAAAATCTCGAGCAACTTGTGTAAAGCTCTATCAATTCCACCTGCTCATGCAAAAGATTACTAAAAAATTATATCATAGACACAGATCACGCTTCCGGTATCAGGCCCTTTGTCGACCATCGCGCCCTCTTTTGCAAGTCAATGATTCTACTTTCGAGCCAAGCTTCAGATACATGTGCTTTTGTTGGTTTCCTTTCAACTTTTGTTTTCATATCCGCCAAGTGCTTCTACAGGTTGCAAGCCGTCTTTAAGGATGTTTCAATGAATTGCTATGCTAGTGAGTTGGCTTTCTGTTCTGGAGTTTTTTCCTGGATTGTAATTCATCTCATGTGAGAGGTAAGTGTTTCACGCAAGCGATCGCTGTAAGTACAATCCATTTTTGTGTCCTCTACTTCCATATTTATACCTTTTACTTTCGGGGCTATTAGTTCGAAGTTGTAGAACGCGTAGAGAGAAGAAAACAAAATAAATTTCGTTGGAGGAAAAGCCCCGAAAGAAACGTCTTGACCTGCAGATCATCTCCAAATGTTCAATCTTTGCAATTGTGCTGTTGCTGCTTCAGTAAACTGGAGTTCTCTGCCTATTTATACATTAAGAGCGGCATCGTGTTGACTTCCTTAAGTCAACGCTCAAAGAATGTTTTTGTAACGAAGCCGTAATTTTGTTATTTGCAACGTCAAGTTTTGGGGCAAGAAATTGTCAAAGACTAAACAAAGTGGATTGAACTGCCGTAGCACATTCCCTTAACCACTCAGTAATGAAGCAGTTTGTTGTACATAAGACAAATTTTACCAAAAAGGGTTTCTTAAAAGGAAACAAAAAAACTGATTAGCTCGGCGTCGTGTCCAATTGCATTATGGGACTGTTTCTGGGACGCTATCGCGTCTTATTAGGGAGCTTAAGCAAAGGCCAGAGCAAAGGCGTTTTTGAGCGACGCACTTTAACCGGAAGTGAGGTCATCTTCATTTTAAAGCACATTGACGCTACCAAATTTGTATTTTTAAGTGTCTTTACTATTATAGAGATGATTTGTCCAAAAATTTGGGCAAAACCACCATCCAAAAATGAAAAACCACATCTTCCGGTTGAAGAGCGTGCGTCGCTCAAAAATATCTTTGCTTAAGCTCACTATTTGTTGACTATTACGAGGTTGCACAGGAAACTAGGGCAAATAATCGTCCCCCGAAACTATTCCATGGTGCAATTTCACACAAGACTGCAAAATGGCCAAGACACACTTACTATTTTCCAATCTGCAACTGTATTTAGCGTACGTGTGTTGTGGGGTAATGTATATTCTGCGCTTTGGATAAATGACATGTAATGTCGCATGTTACACATCCTCACATTTGCTGTCACTATTTAACGGCTAGGCCTTCACTTGGCTGAGCTGACAATGTAGAAACGGCGTTCACATCTCCGGTAGGAGATGTAAAAACAATGTCCTCAATTAATTAGTAATTTCGTGCCAGTTGCAATGACATTTTTACTGGCAGATTTAGGGTAGTGGACCGAAGAGCCTGGGCCCCCACTCTATTTTTAAGGCAAAGGGAAGCGCGCAGGGTCAACAAATCTTATTTTCTAGGTCAGCCTACCTCTTATCAGGGTCTTGATAAGCAGCCTCCCCCACTTGCTTGAGGATCTGATCATGAATCCGTGATAGAGTGCGTTTTGTATTTATCATCATCATTATCGTCGTCGTCCTACCACCAATAAGACCACAATTATCACTGCAAACATCAGCAACACCATTTTCAGCATCATCATCATCATGATCATTATTTTTCTTCGACAATGACGTCCATCGCCTGCAGGAACATTTCGCTCTTCGGCAAACTTCGTCGCATGATTCCATTTCGTTTAATTTGTCTGCAAACGTAAGCAAATTTTTCTGGAGTGGAATTCTTAGAGTCCTTCAGTCCAAGTTCAGGAAAGAGAAATAAAGAAAAAAAATCGTGTTGTGTTTACGTTCCCCATAAAACGTGAAATTTGTTAAAGAAATGTACCGAAAGGTGTGCTGTTAGAGCGTTTTCACTCAAGTGGCCAGCAGCCATGCAAATTTATTGGGACGCCAACATGGCCACCGTTTTGTTGTATAGAGACGCCAAAATGGCGAACTTGACGTAATCCGCTCCTAGAAACGACAAAATTGTTGTTCTTTTTTATCATTATTTGACGTACCAGTCGTTATCATCGCCGTCGTGTTTGCGTAAGCTCCCTAATCACGTGGCAACCTCAAGTGCAATGTTTCATTCGTTGCACATTTCAATAAAAAATTAATGTTTGTAAACAGTGAGTATCGCTTTCTCTTTTGACGGTAACGTTGCCGTCGTGGTTGCTAAGCTGCCTTATATCGAATGTCTTCACAACCGCACAATATAATGCTGTCAAAAATGCTGAATCACGACATCACTGATGCAAAATATCGATGTGGCATCAATGTACCTTCATTGCTAAGTAGTAAAACGGACTGATCACAGTTTTTAACAGGATTGAAGTCTTATTCCCTGTTTTTACTTCTGGTAAGTAGCGAAGCAATTGAGTTTTAATATTTAGACTTAAGCAAGCTAGAAACTGTGCAATAAACTTGCCATGGCCGTGTAATGGTTATAAGTAAGTGTTAAACCATACCTGTAAATGCTTGAACCTATACTAACTAAACGAAGGGTCTATTGGTCTCGATTTCAATCATTCGTCTAGAGTGTATGGGTTTTTCCACCTGGAGATACTAAAGTAAGGAACAAGGTTTGACATTGTTTTGAGGCATTTGCACACTTTGAAGAATGTTTAGTGCACAGTGAATGATAATCTAGGAAGCATAATTGCGGAAGTACATATTTCCATGTCAGAGGGGAAACAAAAACCTGATTTAAAACCTTACTTTTCAGACGCAAGAAAGTGTTTTTAAATAAAAAAGAAACATTTTTGCTCCTTGAAATAAACGATAATGTCCCTCCCAGTAAAACTTTGATTTTCTTTTGAAAGGAAGTGTGCTTGCCTCCAAACAAGAGAAGAAGTCTAATACTCGCTGCGGTCACATCACTAACTATGGTTAAGACGGGGATAACTATAGTTAGCTATTTCAGTAATATGACCGCTTCTCTGTTCACTCTAACTATAGTTAGAAAATTTACGCCTCGGTGATCCAAAACAATACAGACTAACTATAGTTATACCCAAGCAGGGTTCGTGGGTTAGTTTTAAGTTTACAAACAAAACATAAGATAAGGTTAATTTAAAAAAAGGAGTCGTAAGCTCGGTTTAGTGCAAGAAACATCACGACTATTGTTTCAGTCTTTCGCAACTAGGTTTTAACTAAAGTTAGGAAACATCTTAAGAAACTAATTTTGGTTTAAGAATAGAAGTTCGCTATTAGAAGAGTATTACTTAATATACTCACTTGATTAATTACTTTCATTTTTTAAGACAAATGACTTGATATTTGTCGTCTAAAGCTCTGTATACTGAGCAAGCGTAAAGTACACGCGTTCTTGACCAAGTGTGAGGTCAATATCTTGCTAGATATTGGCGGGTGTTTTTATGCATCTTTATTAGTATGGATGGAGGAGGAGTCGCACAGAAGACAAAGAAAGGTAATATCCCATCTTGACTTTACGCTTGGTCAATAAAAGATTTATCATATTGCCAAAAGAAATTATGACTTTTGAGAACATGGCGGACAATCGGAAGGGGGCAATATATAAGTTAATTTTCTTCGCTCAAGTAGCCTGCTTAGAGTCAACCATGATATAAATATTACCACTCAAGATCTAGAGAAATGACAGAAATCGAGCGTTAATTTTCCACTTTAGAGGCAATAACTAGTTCTCACATATCCTTTATATAAGACCTTGCCCTTGTCCATTAAATTGCATGTTTTTGTTTAGGACATGGAACAATCAGCAGTAACCGTTATGGCCTTGTTGATGGCGCTGTTAGTACCTCTCCCTGCGTGTGGTGTGAGGACATTTGACACAGGCGCTGGTAAAGTATTCAAGCTAAGTGTGACTAAAGATGTCACTCTAGAGAGGGGAAGCCGAAACTTCAACAGTTTGAAATATCTCATAGTATCCAAACACCCGGGATATCCTAACAAGCGCTCATTGGTCCAGTTTGAAAATCTTCCCAGGTCGTGTCCATCATCAAATGTGATTTCAGCCAAAATGTACTTGTACTATGAGTATTCCCACAAACCAAGTTTTCGCTCTATCAAAAGTGTCCCTTTCATTCTGCGTTATTTGCGAGTGTACCTTGTTAAAAAACCGTGGGCTGAATCTCAAGCAACCAGTACCATGCGCAAACGTGGCATCCGTTGGTCTTCCCCGTGGCTAGCGCTTGACGGCAGAGACGCTGAGGCAACTCCCCAACGAGGAACTGTCACCATCTTTCCCCACAGACCCAAAGGTTTCGTGGAGTTTGACGTCACAAATGCGGTGAAGGCCTGGAGTAGAGGAGTACCTAATTACGGCTTGGTGATACGCGCATTAAACGAGTTTAGTCCTGGCAGGGACACACGCTTTGCCTCCAACGCCAACACCGCTTCAAAGCACGCGTTTGTTTTGGTGCGCTGCAAATGAGGATGGTACGGGGTTGGTTGATCCGTTCATAAAAAAGCTTTTTGATGGCATTCATTCCCGCATTCTTTGTTAGTGTGGCTTCAGCTTTGATGTAATTCTTTTCTGTGCAATCATTTTTTTCTCGAGACTGAGCATAAACTGTAGCTACCTCTATTGTTAAATAATAAAAATGCATCAATGGAATCATACACTTTCGTCTACAAGTTCGACGTTTAAAATAGTCATCAACATTAACCTTCTCCTGACATGAATTTGGTGCAAAGGAGATGTACAAATTTGGTGAATCTCCGCGGTAACACTTCTATTCATGAAATATGTTTAATTTGAGCCTTTGACAGATGGCAAAGCCCTGTTTACACTAAGTATTTTGTTCAATTTAACATTTTGGACCTTAATCTGATCCTATGTCGATGTTTACCAGGAAATGACTATCTTACTTGTTTTTAACAGTTTTAAGCCTGTTTCCTTGAGTTTTTAACCGAATTCATGGCAGTGGATAACTTTAATTAGATTTAAGTGATTTTATTGGTGTTTTTGTGGGTAAGTGACTATTGATCTAAATTCTGCCTTGAACTTTGAACCGCATTTTTAATTTACCGTCTGAATGGTTAATTTATGGAAAAGTTTTAGCCAACATTTTCAATGAAGAAGCTTCACACCTTCTGTAAATCGACAACAACCTTAGATTTTCAAACTGTATATTTAGTGTTTTCCTTTCTTTCATTATGAAAAGTCTGTACACGAGTATATACCTTGTAGTTTTTATATTGTTCTCCTTGTTTTGTATTGGCTAGTTGACCTAAGCTTAATAGTGAAAACTTAGGCAGAAAAACCATTTTATTCCATTAGTTTAAACTAAGTGGATGGTTTACTGGCTGGTATAAAATGAGTGTATACTAAATTACCACAGACAGAATTGTAAGCTAGGAGCTGGAAGTGAATAAACCACCATTGGGCATGAGTCAGAAAAAGTTGTTTGTTGTAAGGGCAAGCTAGTCCCCTCAGAAAGTCCTTTCAACACTGTGGCTGAAGCAGACAGAAACTCAGAAAGTCGTTCAATTAAGTAAAGCGTCTCGTACAATGTTTTTTTTGTAAGAGTTAAATATAAGACTTTATATTTGTTTCACCGTATTTAAGGACGTAAGGGCGGCTTTGATGCCTCTCGTTATTTCGATTTCTTTTGCTCCATTCAATTCCTCGGGCTTTCCACAAGTTGCTCGGCAACTCTTTGGCAACTTCTCGTATTTTGAGCAACTTTTTTGTTTCCAGCTACTTTTTCCATGAGCAATTTCTCTAGTTATCTTCTAATTCTGAGATATCAAGCAGCTTTTAGAGTTTAAATTGGCCTTTCTTCCATATTCCACAATGTTTTATCAGTAGAAAACTTATGAATTTCCAGTAAAAAAAAGGAGCCAAATCCTCTCCCTGAGGCAGATTAAAGTATAAAAGTAGTCGGGCTTCTAGATCAGCGGTTTTTAAAGAAAATTCAAAATGGTGGACGAACATCAGTCACACTCGACTGACTTGAGTGTCTCGGGTGAAGAAGGTCATTCAACAATTTTATTCGCTCATTACACTTTCTGGTTTTACAATTGAGGACAAAGTTGTTTAGCAACGCTGGTTACACTGCAAAATTGCACAAAAATGCTTAGAAATCTTATTTTTGCGGTACAGTTTGCATATTTTAGCATCAGACAAAAAATGTTTTGTTTTTTCGAGCAACTTTTGAGCAAGTTTCGTTACCAAAAGCAACTTTTGTTGTTCACCGCCTGAGCAATTTTTAGGCAACTTTTTGTGAAATCACGGGTAACTTTTTGGAAAATCTCGAGCAACTTGTGTAAAGCTCTATCAATTCCACCTGCTCATGCAAAAGATTATTAAAAAAATATATCATAGACACAGATCACGCTTCCGGTATCAGGCCCTTTGTCGACCATCGCGCCCTCTTTTGCAAGTCAATGATTCTACTTTCGAGCCAAGCTTCAGATACATGTGCTTTTGTTGGTTTCCTTTCAACTTTTGTTTTCATATCCGCCAAGTGCTTCTACAGGTTGCAAGCCGTCTTTAAGGATGTTTCAATGAATTGCTATGCTAGTGAGTTGGCTTTCTGTTCTGGAGTTTTTTCTTGGATTGTAATTCATCTCATGTGAGAGGTAAGTGTTTCACGCAAGCGATCGCTGTAAGTACAATCCATTTTTGTGTCCTCTACTTCCATATTTATACCTTTTACTTTCGGGGCTATTAGTTCGAAGTTGTAGAACGCGTAGAGAGAAGAAAACAAAATAAATTTCGTTGGAGGAAAAGCCCCGAAAGAAACGTCTTGACCTGCAGATCATCTCCAAATGTTCAATCTTTGCAATTGTGCTGTTGCTGCTTCAGTAAACTGGAGTTCTCTGCCTATTTATACATTAAGAGCGGCATCGTGTTGACTTCCTTAAGTCAACGCTCAAAGAATGTTTTTGTAACGAAGCCGTAATTTTGTTATTTGCAACGTCAAGTTTTGGGGCAAGAAATTGTCAAAGACTAAACAAAGTGGATTGAACTGCCGTAGCACATTCCCTTAACCACTCAGTAATGAAGCAGTTTGTTGTACATAAGACAAATTTTACCAAAAAGGGTTTCTTAAAAGGAAACAAAAAAACTGATTAGCTCGGCGTCGTGTCCAATTGCATTATGGGACTGTTTCTGGGACGCTATCGCGTCTTATTAGGGAGCTTAAGCAAAGGCCAGAGCAAAGGCGTTTTTGAGCGACGCACTTTAACCGGAAGTGAGGTCATCTTCATTTTAAAGCACATTGACGCTACCAAATTTGTATTTTTAAGTGTCTTTACTATTATAGAGACGATTTGTCCAAAAATTTGGGCAAAACCACCATCCAAAAATGAAAAACCACATCTTCCGGTTGAAGTGCGTGCGTCGCTCAAAAATATCTTTGCTTAAGCTCACTATTTGTTGACTATTACGAGGTTGCACAGGAAACTAGGGCAAATAATCGTCCCCCGAAACTATTCCATGGTGCAATTACACACAAGACTGCAAAATGGCCAAGACACACTTACTATTTTCCAATCTGCAACTGTATTTAGCGTACGTGTGTTGTGGGGTAATGTATATTCTGCGCTTTGGATAAATGACATGTAATGTCGCATGTTACACATCCTCACATTTGCTGTCACTATTTAACGGCTAGGCCTTCACTTGGCTGAGCTGACAATGTAGAAACGGCGTTCACATCTCCGGTAGGAGATGTAAAAACAATGTCCTCAATTAATTAGTAATTTCGTGCCAGTTGCAATGACATTTTTACTGGCAGATTTAGGGTAGTGGACCGAAGAGCCTGGGCCCCCACTCTATTTTTAAGGCAAAGGGAAGCGCGCAGGGTCAACAAATCTTATTTTCTAGGTCAGCCTACCTCTTATCAGGGTCTTGATAAGCAGCCTCCCCCACTTGCTTGAGGATCTGATCATGAATCCGTGATAGAGTGCGTTTTGTATTTATCATCATCATTATCGTCGTCGTCCTACCACCAATAAGACCACAATTATCACTGCAAACATCAGCAACACCATTTTCAGCATCATCATCATCATGATCATTATTTTTCTTCGACAATGACGTCCATCGCCTGCAGGAACATTTCGCTCTTCGGCAAACTTCGTCGCATGATTCCATTTCGTTTAATTTGTCTGCAAACGTAAGCAACTTTTTCTGGAGTGGAATTCTTAGAGTCCTTCAGTCCAAGTTCAGGAAAGAGAAATAAAGAAAAAAAATCGTGTTGTGTTTACGTTCCCCATAAAACGTGAAATTTGTTAAAGAAATGTACCGAAAGGTGTGCTGTTAGAGCGTTTTCACTCAAGTGGCCAGCAGCCATGCAAATTTATTGGGACGCCAACATGGCCACCGTTTTGTTGTATAGAGACGCCAAAATGGCGAACTTGACGTAATCCGCTCCTAGAAACGACAAAATTGTTGTTCTTTTTTATCATTATTTGACGTACCAGTCGTTATCATCGCCGTCGTGTTTGCGTAAGCTCCCTAATCACGTGGCAACCTCAAGTGCAATGTTTCATTCGTTGCACATTTCAATAAAAAATTAATGTTTGTAAACAGTGAGTATCGCTTTCTCTTTTGACGGTAACGTTGCCGTCGTGGTTGCTAAGCTGCCTTATATCGAATGTCTTCACAACCGTACAATATAATGCTGTCAAAAATGCTGAATCACGACATCACTGATGCAAAATATCGATGTGGCATCAATGTACCTTCATTGCTAAGTAGTAAAACGGACTGATCACAGTTTTTAACAGGATTGAAGTCTTATTCCCTGTTTTTACTTCTGGTAAGTAGCGAAGCAATTGAGTTTTAATATTTAGCCTTAAGCAAGCTAGAAACTGTGCAATAAACTTGCCATGGCCGTGTAATGGTTATAAGTAAGTGTTAAACCATACCTGTAAATGCTTGAACCTATACTAACTAAACGAAGGGTCTATTGGTCTCGATTTCAATCATTCGTCTAGAGTGTATGGGTTTTTCCACCTGGAGATACTAAAGTAAGGAACAAGGTTTGACATTGTTTTGAGGCATTTGCACACTTTGAAGAATGTTTAGTGCACAGTGAATGATAATCTAGGAAGCATAATTGCGGAAGTACATATTTCCATGTCAGAGGGGAAACAAAAACCTGATTTAAAACCTTACTTTTCAGACGCAAGAAAGTGTTTTTAAATAAAAAAGAAACATTTTTGCTCCTTGAAATAAACGATAATGTCCCTCCCAGTAAAACTTTGATTTTCTTTTGAAAGGAAGTGTGCTTGCCTCCAAACAAGAGAAGAAGTCTAATACTCGCTGCGGTCACATCACTAACTATGGTTAAGACGGGGATAACTATAGTTAGCTATTTCAGTAATATGACCGCTTCTCTGTTCACTCTAACTATAGTTAGAAAATTTACGCCTCGGTGATCCAAAACAATACAGACTAACTATAGTTATACCCAAGCAGGGTTCGTGGGTTAGTTTTAAGTTTACAAACAAAACATAAGATAAGGTTAATTTAAAAAAAGGAGTTTTAAGCTCGGTTTAGTGCAAGAAACATCACGACTATTGTTTCAGTCTTTCGCAACTAGGTTTTAACTAAAGTTAGGAAACATCTTAAGAAACTAATTTTGGTTTAAGAATAGAAGTTCGCTATTAGAAGAGTATTACTTAATATACTCACTTGATTAATTACTTTCACTTTTTAAGACAAATGACTTGATATTTGTCGTCTAAAGCTCTGTATACTGAGCAAGCGTAAAGTACACGCGTTCTTGACCAAGTGTGAGGTCAATATCTTGCTAGATATTGGCGGGTGTTTTTATGGATGGAGGAGGAGTCGCACAGAAGACAAAGAAAGGTAATATCCCATCTTGACTTTACGCTTGGTCAATAAAAGATTTATCATATTGCCAAAAGAAATTATGACTTTTGAGAACATGGCGGACAATCGGAAGGGGGCAATATATAAGTTAATTTTCTTCGCTCAAGTAGCCTGCTTAGAGTCAACCATGATATAAATATTACTATTCAAGATCTAGAGAAATGACAGAAATCGAGCGTTAATTTTCCACTTTAGAGGCAATAACTAGTTCTCACATATCCTCATATAAGACCTTGCCCTTGTCCATTAAATTGCATGTTTTTGTTTAGGACATGGAACAATCAGCAGTAACCGTTATGGCCTTGTTGATGGCGGTGTTAGTACCTCTCCCTGCGTGTGGTGTGAGGACATTTGACACAGGCGCTGGTAAAGTACACAAGCTAAGTGTGACTAAAGATGTCACTCTAGAGAGGGGAAGTGTAAACTTTAACAGTTTGAAATATCTCATAGTATCCAAACACCCGGGATATCCTAACAAGCGCTCATTGGTCCAGTTTGAAAATCTTCCCAGGTCGTGTCCATCATCAAATGTGATTTCAGCCAAAATGTACTTGTACTATGAGTATTCCCACAAAGCAAGTTTTCGCTCTATCAAAAGTGTCCCTTTCATTATGCGTTATTTGCGAGTGTACCTTGTTAAAAAACCGTGGGCTGAATCTCAAGCAACCAGTACCATGCGCAAACGTGGCATCCGTTGGTCTTCCCCGTGGCTAGCGCTTGACGGCAGAGACGCTGAGGCAACTCCCCAACGAGGAACTGTCACCATCTTTCCCCACAGACCCAAAGGTTTCGTGGAGTTTGACGTCACAAATGCGGTGAAGGCCTGGAGTAGAGGAGTACCTAATTACGGCTTGGTGATACGCGCATTAAACGAGTTTAGTCCTGGCAGGGACACACGCTTTGCCTCCAACGCCAACACCGCTTCAAAGCACGCGTTTGTTTTGGTGCGCTGCAAATGAGGATGGTACGGGGTTGGTTGATCCGTTCATAAAAAAGCTTTTTGATGGCATTCATTCCCGCATTCTTTGTTAGTGTGGCTTCAGCTTTGATGTAATTCTTTTCTGTGCAATAATTTTTTTCTCGAGACTGAGCATAAACTGTAGCTATCTCTATTGTTAAACAATAAAAATGCATGAATGGAATCATACACTTTCGTCTACAAGTTCGACGTTTAAAACAGTCATCAACATTAACCTTCTCCTGACATGAATTCGGTGCAAGAAGATGTACCAATTTGGTGAATCTCCGCGGTAACACTTCTATTCATGAAATATGTTTAATTTGAGCCTTTGACAGATGGCAAAGCCTTGTTTACATTAAGTATTTTGTTCAATTTAACATTTTGGACCTTAATCTGGTCCTCCGTCGATCTGGCCCTCCGTCCTACTTTACTTGTTTTTAACAGTTTTAAGCGTGTTTCCTTGAGTTTTTAACCGAATTCATGGCAGTGGATAACTTTAATTAGATTTAAGTGATTTTATTGGTGTTTTTGTGGGTAAGTGACTATTGATCTAAATTCTGCCTTGAACTTTGAACCGCATTTTTAATTTACCGTCTGAATGGTTAATTTATGGAAAAGTTTTAGCCAACATTTTCAATGAAGAAGCTTCACACCTTCTGTAAATCGACAACAACCTTAGATTTTCAAACTGTATATTTAGTGTTTTCCTTTCTTTCATTATGAAAAGTCTGTACACGAGTATATACCTTGTAGTTTTTATATTGTTCTCCTTGTTTTGTATTGGCTAGTTGACCTAAGCTTAATAGTGAAAACTTAGGCAGAAAAAAAACATTTTGACAAAATAATTTTCTCGAAGATTTCATGCATGCTAATTAGGCTTTTCAGGCTTTTTCAACCAATCAGATTAGACTTGCGCCTGCATTAGTTTACACTAAGTGGATGGTTTACTGGCTGGTATAAAAATGAGTGTATACTAAATAACCACAGAGAGAATTGTAAGCTAGGAGCTGGAAGTGAATAAACCACCATTGGGCATGAGTAAGAAAAAGTTGTTTGTTGTAAGGGCAAGCTAGTCCCCTCAGAAAGTCCTTTCAACACTATGGCTGAAGCAGACAGAAACTAAGAAAGTCGTTCAATTAAGTAAAGCGTCTCGTACAATGTTTTGTTTGTAAGAGTGAAATATAAGACTTTATATTTGTTTCACTGTATTTAAGGACGTAAGCACTTAATACTTTACACATAGAGTAGAATAAGGGACGGCTTTGATGCATCTTTTTTGTGATGGTTAATTACGCATGTCTCTCTCGTTATTTCGATTTCTTTTGCTCCATTCAATTCCTCGGGCTTTCCATTAGTTGGTCGGCAACTTTTTGGCAACTTCTCGTATTCTGAGCAACTTTTTTCGTTTCCAATTCCTTTTTCCATGAGCAATTTTTCTAGTTATCTTCTAATTCTGAGATATCAATCAGCTTTTAGAGTTTAAATTGGCCTTTCTTCCATATTCCACAATGTTTTATAAGTAGAAAACTTATGAATTTCCTGTAAAAAAAGGAGCCAAATCCTCCCCCTGAGGCAGATTAAAGTATAAAAGTAGTCGGGCTTCTAGGTCAGCGGTTTTTAGTGAAAATTCAAAACACTCGACTGACTTGATTGTCTCGGGTGAAGAAAGTCATTCAACAATTTTATTGGCTCATTACATTTTTTGGTTTTACAATTGAGGACAAAGTTGTTTAGCAACGCTGGTTACGCCGCAAAATTGTCCAAAAATGCTCAGAAATCTTATTTTTTTTGGTACAGTTTGCATATTTTAGCATCAGACCAAAAAATGTTTTGTTTTTTCGAGCAACGTTTGAGCAAGTTTAGTTACAAAAAGCCACTTTTGTTGTTTCCTGAGCAACTTTTTGTGAAATCACGGGTAACTTATTGGAAAATCTCGAGCAACTTGTGTAAAGCCCACCTGCTCATGCAAAAGATTATTAAAAAACTATATCATAGACACAGATCACGCTTCCGGTATCAGGCCCTTTGTCGACCATCGCGCCCTCTTTTGCAAGTCAATGATTCTACTTTCGAGCCAAGCTTCAGATACATGTGCTTTTGTTGGTTTCCTTTCAACTTTTGTTTTCATATCCGCCAAGTGCTTCTACAGGTTACAAGCTGTCTCTAAGGATTTTTCAATGGATAGCTATGCTAGTGAGTTGGCTCTCTGTTCTGGAGTTCTTTCCTAGATTGTAATTAATCTCATGTGAGAGGTAAGTGTTTCAAGGAAGCGATCGCTGTAAGTACAATCCATTTTTGTGTCCTCTACTTCCATATTTTTATCTTTTACTTTCGCGGGTATTAGTTCGGGGTTGCAGGAAAAGCCCCGAAAGAAATTAAACGTCTTGACCTGCAGCTCATCTCCAAATATTCAATCTTTGCACAGTTGCTGCTTCTGTAAACTGGAATTCTCTGCCTATTTATACATTAAGAGCGGCATCATGTTCACTTCCTCAAGTCAACGCTCAAAGAATGTTTTCGTAACGAAGCCGTAATTTTGTTATTTGCAACGTCAAGTTTTAGGGCAAGAAATTGTCAAAGACTAAACAAAGTGGATTAAACTGCCGTTGCACAGTCCCTTAACCACTCAGTAATGAAGCAGTTTGTTGTACATAAGACAAAATTTACTGAAAAGAGTTTCTTAAAAGGAAACAAAAACTGATTAGATATGGAGTGATTTATTGCACGAAAGACTGGCTCGGCGTCGTGTCCAATTGCATTATGGGACTGTTTCTGGGACGCTATCGCGTCTTACTAGGAAGCTTAAGCACAGGCCAGAGCAAAGGCGTTTTTGTGCTTCGCACTTTAACCGGAAGTGAGGTCATCTTCATTTTAAAGCACATTGACGCTACCAAATTTATATTGCTAAGTGTCTTTACTATTATAGAGACGATTTGTCCTAAAATTTGGGCAAAACCACTGTCCAAAAATGAAAAAAACACCACTTCCGTTTGAAGTGCGTGCGTCGCTCAAAAATGAGCTCACTATTTGCTGACTATTACGAGGTTGCACAGGAAACTGTGGCAAATAATCGTCCCCAAAAACTATTCCATGGTGCAATTACACACAAGACTGCAAAATGGCCAAAAGAAACTTACTACCATACTTTTCCAATCTGCAACTTTGCTGTCACTATTTAACGGCTAAGCCTTCGCTTGGCTGAGCTGACAATGTGGAAATGACGGTCCCATCTCCGGTAGGAGATGTAAAAACACTGTCCTTAATAAAGTATTTTCGTGCCAATTACATATTGACATTTTCACTGGCAAATTTAGGAGAAGGGCCCGAAGGGCCTGGGCCCCCACTCTATTTTTAGGGCAAACTGAGGCGCGTAGTGTCAAGAAATATTATTTTCTAGCTAGATCAGGCCCCCTCTTATCAGGGTCTTGATGAGCAGCTTCCCCCACTTGCTTGAGGATCTGATCATGAATCCGTGGTTTTAATAGAGTGCGTTTTTCATTCATCATCATCATCATCATCGCCGTCGTCGTCGTCATACCACCAATAAGACCATCATCATCACAGCCAACATCAGCAACACAATTATCAGCATCATCACCATCATGATCATTATTATACTTCGACAATGACGTCCATCGCCTGCAGGAACAATTCGCGGCCAACTTAATGCGAGCGAATTTTTCTGGAGTGGAATTCTTAGAGTCCGTCAGTCCAGAAGTTCAGAAAAAGAGAAATAGAGAAAAAAAAATCGTGGTGTGGTTACATTCACCACAAAACTAGAAATTTATGAAAGAAATGTACCAAAATGTGTGCTGTGAGAACGTTTTCTCTCACCTGCGCTTGACCTGCACCGTTCTAAAACTCTTATTCCATTGGTCCCTTTTAATCTGCACTTCCATTGTTTTCAGGAACAGGGGCATTGTTATGTCACAATCCTTATTGTTTTCCCAGCCAATCACAAACAGTTGTTCAAATAGGTGGCCAGCAGCTATGCAAATTTATAGGGACACCAAAATGGAGGACGCGACGTAATCGGCTCCTAGAAAACGCTCATATCGTCGTTCTTTTTTTATTATTATCATATGACGCTCTCGTTGCCGTCGTGGTTGCGTTAGCTCCCTAATCACGTGGCAACCTCAAGTGCAATGTTTCATTCGTTGCACATTTGAATAAAAAAACTCAGTGCTTGTAAATAGCGAGAATCGCTTTCCTTTTTTACGGTAACGTTGCGGTCGCGGTTGCTCCTTATATCGAATGCCCTCACAACTGTACAATACAATGCTGTCAAAAATGCCGAATCACGACATCACTGATGCAGAAAGTCGATGTGACGTCAATGTATCTGCGTTGATAAGTAGTAAAACGGACTGATCACAGTTTTTTACAGGATTGAAGTCTTTTTCCCTGTTTTTACTTCTGGTAAGTAGTAAAGCCTTAAAGTTTCAATATTTAGACTTGCGCAAGCTAGAAAGTGTGCAATAAACTTGCTGTGGCCGTGTGATGGTTGTGAGTAAGTGTAAAACTACAGCTGCAAATGCGTGAACCTATACTTACTAAACGAAGCGTCTATTGGTCTCGATTTCAATCATTTGTCTAGGGAGTTTAGGTTTTTCCACCTGGAGATATTAAAGTAAGGAACAAGATTTGACATTGTTTTGAGGCATTAGCACACTTTGCAGAATGTTTAGTACACAGTAAATGTTAATCTAGAAAACTGATTGCGGAAGTAGATATTTGCATGTCAGAGAGGAAACAAAAACCTGATTTAAATCCTTACTTTTCAGACGCAAAAAAGTCGGTGTTTTTAAATGAAAAAGAAACATTTTTGCTCTTTAAATAAACGACAAAACATTGATTTTCTTTTGAAAGAAGTGTGCTTGCTCCAGGCAAGAGAAAAAAGTCTAATCCTGCTATCCATGTTGCTTTTAATATACTCAATTGATTAATTACTTTCCTTTTATTAGACAAATGACTTTGATATTTGACGTCTAAAGAAACAGGTAAGATTATAATTCATCCAGTTAATATAGACTTCTGTCGTCCATAGTGGTTGTATATTAAATATCAAGGTTGTTTTTGGTACTCCATATATAGTAAAGACGATAATTCAAGCCATTATTTTACCTTCAAAGACGAACTAACTAGAGACCGTTATGCCTAATTTTAAACAAGCCAAACCTAACAATTCACAGTCAAAACCTGAGAGATCGATTTTAAAAGGCTGCAGGTGAAGCGAGTTTCCGCTCTGTATAGTAAGCAATTTCAGCGGAAATACTGCATGTCGCATTCTGTGGAATTGTGATGGCTGTGACTTGGTTTTAAATATTTAGACACGAATGTCGATTCCAAAAATTCATCTTCAAATTTGATTGTGTTAAATACTGCCGTTTAGATATTGCCTTTGCTTGTTCATGGATGAGCTAGCGGGCCTTCGCACAGGACGATATTCTAGTCGATTCTAGTTCAATGGATATATCTATGAACAAACGATGCGGCTATTCCAACAATGACTTCATCGGGTTTTAAGGTGCAAGGAGGAAGGGAAACAATGAACCTTGGAATGTTAGTGTAAAATCGACATTTGAAGGACATTCCCGGTATCCTACCGCTCTCTGTGAGGGTCCTCAGGTAACAGAAAACGAGAAAGAACTCAACACATTTTTCAAATACGACGAAACCGTCTAAACCTCTGTATACTAAGTAAGCGTAAATGTACACGCGTTATTGACCAAGTGTGAGGTCAATATCTTGCTAGATATTGGCCAGTTTTTTGTGCATCTTTATGGATGAAGGAGAGGTCGCACAGCAGAAAAAGAAAGCCAATATCCCACCTTAACCTATACGCTTGGTCAATAAAGGATTTGTCATATGGCCAAAACAAATTATGACTTTTGGGTACAACGTGGGCAATCCAAAAGGGGTAATATAGGCTCATTTTCTTCATCAAGTAGCCTGCTAACGGAGCCAACCATAATATAAATATTCCCATTCAAGAGATATATATGACAGAATATATATGACAGAAATGTTGCGTTAATTTTCAGCTTTCCATGCAATTACCAGTAGCTCTCACATATCCTCACGTAAGACCTTGCCCTTGTCTATTAAATTGCATGTTTTTGTTTAAGGCATGGAACAATCAGCAGCAAGCGTTATGGCCTTGTTGATGTCGGTGTTAGTAACTCCTCCTGCATGTGGTGTGAGGACATTTGACACAGGCGCCGGCAAAGTGCACAAGCTAAGTGTGACTCAAGATGTCACTCTAGAGAGGGGAAGCCAAAACTTCAACAGTTTAGAATATCTCATAGTATCCAAACACCCGGAATATCCCAACAAGCGCTCATTGGTCCAGTTTGAAGATCTTCCCAGTTCGTGTCCATCATCAAATGTAATTTCAGCCAAAATGTACCTGCACTATGAATATTCCCACGAAGCAAGGTTTAGTTCTATCAAAAGTGTCCCTTTTATTCCGCGTTATTTGCAAGTGTACCTGGTTAAAAAACCATGGGTTGAATCTCAAACGACAAGTAATGTGCGCCTCCGTGGCATCCCTTGGTCTTCACCGTGGCTAGCGCTCAACAGCACCGACGCAGAGGCAAATCCCCAGCAGGGAACTGTCACTATATTTCCCTACCGACCCACAGGTTTTGTGGAGTTTGACGTCACAAATGCGGTGAAAGACTGGAGTAGCGGAGTGCCTAATAACGGCTTGGTGATACGCGCAACAAATGAGCTGGATGCTGGTAGAGACACGCGCTTTGCCAGTAACGCCAATTCTGATACTTCAAAGCATGCGTTTGTTTTGGTACATTGCAGTGATGAGGTCCGGCCGTATACTCCACCACAGCAGCCTTTTGCGACTGCCAACTCGAGTGATAGTAATGGTAATCGTTCTAGCACATTGGACCCCACTTTTGGGCACACAATAGTAGCTCTTCCTACACATGATGACACAGGCGCGGGTAAAGTCTACAAGCTAAGCGTGTCTCAAGATGTCACTCTAGAGAGGGGAAGCGAAAACTTTAACTGGTTGGAATATCTCATAGTGTCCAAACACCCAGAACATCCCAACAAGCGCTCATTGGTCCAATTTGAAGATCTTCCCAGTTCGTGTCCATCATCAAATGTGATTTCAGCCAAAATGTACCTGCATTACGAATATTCCCACAAAGCAAGTGATTTTGTCCCTTTCAGGCCGCGTTATTTGCAAGTGCACCTGGTTAAAAAACCATGGAACGAATCTCAAACAACTAGTACTATGCGCCTACGCGGCCTCTCTTGGTCTTCTCCGTGGCTAGCGCTGAACGGTACCGACGCTGAGGCAACTCCCCAGCAAGGAACTGTCACTATATTTCCCGTACGACCCAAAGGTTTTGTGGAGTTTGATGTCACGAATGCAGTAAAAGACTGGAGTAGTGGAGTACCTAATAACGGCTTGGTGATACGCGCAACAAACGAGCTTGATCTTGGCAGGGATACACGCTTTGCTAGCAACGCCAATGCTGATTGGACAAAGCATGCTTTTGTTTTAGTGCACTGCAAGGATGAGGTCGGGCGATATAACCCGTCACAGCAGCCTTATACGACACCCTCCCACACATCAAGTACTCCTTTTGAACAAAAAAATCCCACCCTCTCCTTAGCTCTTCCTGCACATGATGTGAAGATGCCTGACACAGACAGGCTTAGCGTGACTCAGAATGTCACGCTAGAGAGGGGAAGCGATGGCACTAACAAGCAGTTACAGAAACAAGGGGGTGGCTGGTCCATTCACAAAAGTTCTTTGATGACGTTCATTCCCGCATTCTTCGTTAGTACGGCTTCAGCTTTGATGTAATTCTTTTCTGTACAACAGTTTTTTCCTGAGACTGAGCGTAAACTCTAGCTATCTCTATGTCTGAAGCAGACGGAAACTAAAAAAGTCGTTAACGCGTCTCGTACAATATTTTGTCTGTAAGAGTTAAAGATAAGACTTTATATTTTAAGTGGTCAGTACTCTTTAGCCTGCGAGCAAGCTCTCCGGAGCGGTCTGAACCCTCCCCCTCTCCTGTACCTCGTGGAGAGCTTGCTCGCAGGCTAAAGGTGCGTTCACACTTCAGGGCACTAGTTCCCGTGCACGGGTACAAAATGGCGCTTTGTTTACACGCCGGGTACCCAAGTTGTCTTTCGTCCACTTTGCCCCGTCAGCAGACGTCATTTTTGCATCCGTTTTATTGTATAGGGACACCAATATGGCAGACCTGACGTCATGCGAAAACCCTAAAATAAAATACTTTTTAGATGTTATCGTTGCCTTCGCTGTCGTGGTTGCGTGAACTCCCAAATCATGTTCCAACCACAAGTGCATTGCTTCTTGAAACTAAAGATTCTTTTGTTTCCTTCTTAAAAAATGTAGTGTTTGTAAACAGTGAGTATCGTTTTCTTTTTAACTGGGCTGCCGGTGCACGTGGCGAGCCCAGTTTATCAAATACGTTCCCTTCTCAGGGGTATTTCTGGGAAGTCGTAGTGGCGGTGCGCCGTCCGGCTCTCCTAATCTTGACTAGACTGCGTGTAGTCCGCCCTTTCTCTTAAAATCCGTCTAGTTCTTATCTCATCCAGCGCGATTGCAAACCACGACGTTATTATTACAATAAGGGATTGAGCCCTCGTTTCTCGCGGCTCGCGGCTTTGCCGCTCGCCTGCTTTGGTTTTGCGTGCAGTAACTTTGCAAAGAAAAATAAGAGACTGCTCGCAGTCTAAATCTTGACACTGTTTCAGAGCAATAACTATAAGGTTAATGTAAGGGAGTACCCCTCCCCCCGGTATTCCGGGATTTATGTCGAGAAATGAACACTATGAACACTGCGCTTTTTCATCGTCTCGTTGAAAAGATGCTACGATGAGCACCTTTTGGGTTTTTTCTTCACTTCTTTTTGAAGTTTAAACCTTTCGAGGAGTTTCTTTCCTTGCAAACTTGATTGCAAATCTCTCTGTGTCAAGATTTCATTCGCACTTTTTTTTCAGTTCCTTCTTCGAAAGGTGGTAGGATGGGTCGCTTTCGTAGACTGCAAAACAGTCGGGTTTTTTTTCTGAAAATCAGCAAAGAAATCCGGGTAAAGTGTGGCGTAAAAGTCTTACGCGCGCGAAGCGCGCGAGCCTCACACTCCCCTATTTTAGCGTCTCCCCCCAATCTCGCTCTCTGTTTTTCAACCTCGTTCCAGACGTTTTGTTTGACTGCTCGCGCGTTCTTGAATACGCAAAAATACGGACTGTTTCGCAGTCTATCGCTTTCGCAGTTTCTCTTCGCTTTAAACCGTTTAAAGTCTCTTTTTATCTTATTGCAATTCTTGCTCTGCGAGTGAAAAGTCATTCCTTACAGGAAAGGAATGTACTCATTGTAGATAGTCACGTCCAAAAATACATACAGGCAGAAAGGCTATAAACGCAATATCAGACAAAAACAAACCTTATTGTAATTTGCTTTGTCCAGAATTTATTGAAAAATGTAATGCTGGTTATCAGTATAGCTGACCCTGTCGCGTTTTGTGAACGACAATAATTTTTGGAATTTCCGGTTAGGTCAAATTGGTGACATTATACTATCACGCTATAATTTGGCGGAAAGAGGGATTGGGGCAGGGGTGCGTTAGGATAATGCTAATCGTTTCCTGCTTAGAATGGCTAACTTGCTCATTTTTATTGGTAATGGTGGAATTTAACAGTTACTATACAGCCCCCACTTAAAAATGGTATTCATTTTTCTTGTTACGAAAGTCTTCCAAACGGGTACAATGTTCAAATGAGTTTATGTTTCACTCTCACATGAGATTCTATGTCACACAATGGTCGGCGACGAGGTTATTTTCCTCCCCTCGGAAAAAAGTCGCCCCTTGGCAGCCTAGTTAAAACCGCCTTTCGACGATTCTTGTTGGCTAAGCTCCCCTATGTGGAATGTCTTCAATATAATGCTGTCAAAAACGCTGAATTGGATCACGTCATTGCTGATGAAGAAAATCAATGTGGCGTCAATGTATCTGCATTGATAAGTAGTAAAACGGACTAGTCGCAGTGTAAAACAGGATTGAAGTCTTATTCCCTGATTTTACTTCTGGTAAGTAGCGAAGCTATTCAGTTTCCATATTTAGCAATAAACTTGTGATGGTTTTATTAAGTAAGTGTAAAACTATACATGCAAATGCTTGAAGCTATACTAACTAAACGAAGCGTCTATTCGTCTCGATTTCAATCATTCGTCTAGAGTGCTTGGGTTTTTCCACCTGGAGATATTAAAATAAGGAACAAGATTTGACATTGTTTTGAGGCACCAACACACTTTGAAGAATGTTTAGTGCACAGTGAATGTAAACTAGAAAACATAATTGCGGAGGAGGAGTCGCACAAAAGGAAAAAAAAAGCCAATATCCCATCTTGACCTTCCGCTTGCTCAATTAATGAAGGATTGATCATGAGGCCAAAAGAAATTATGACTTTTGAGAACAAGGTGGGCAATCGGAAGGAGGCAATATAAGCTCATGTCTTTCGCTTAAATAACCTGCTTACGCAGCCATAGATAATATAAATATCACCATTCAAGAGATATGACAGTTTTCCACTTTACAACCAATGACTAGTTCTCGCTACCGGGGGTACTCCCTGATAGGTATGTGCCACCCCCAAAGGGTAGGATTTTTGGGCCTTTTTGGTCTGAAAACGGGTACTCCACTTTGGCCATTTCGGTCTGGAATCGGATATAGTCTTTATGAGTTTTAGAGGGAACTACGGGAGCGTATGGACGTATTTATCGTTTTAATTACTAATGAATAAGAAAAAAAAAAAAGAAAGAAATATGCGAATTCGAAATGCATTTGAAGAAATTGTTTTGCTTGCGCTCTATTCTAGGTAATGATGAAATAGTCTCTGCCTTAAGGCCAGGTCTGAAAAAGGGTGTGGACTTAAGAGGTCAGTTCTGTCGGGTGTGGAAAATGACATTTCTTGTCTGAGATACGGTCAGGATTTGGATAACCGGGCGGCACACCCCTAGCCTGCGTAGCAAGCGTTTCCGTGCTGTTTCGGAGCAAAGAAAGACAGCACGTAAACGCTTGCTACTCGCGCCATTTTTCGCGCGGTCCTCGTTCGGAAACAGCACGTAAACGCTTGCTACTCGCGCCATTTTTCGCGCGGTCCTTGCTCGGAATCGAAACAGCACGTAAACGCTTGCTACGCAGGCTAGTACACCCTCACTAAGAATTCCCAGGAGTACCCCCCAGGCTCTCACATTTCCTCATATAAGACCTTGCCCTTGTCCATTAAACTGCATGTTTTTGTTTAGGACATGGAACAATCAGCAGTAACCGTTATGGCCTTGTTGATGGCGGTGTTAGTACCTCCCCCTGCACGCGGTGTGATGACATTTGACACAGGCGCCGGTATAGTGCACAAGCTAAGTTTGACTCAAGATGTCACTCTAGAAAGGGGAAGCCAAAATTTTAACAGTTTGGAATATCTCATAGTATCCAAACACCCGGAGTATCCCAACAAGCGCTCATTGGTCCAGTTTGAAGATCTTCCCAGTTCATGTCCATCATCAAATGTAATTTCAGCCAAAATGTACCTGTACTTTCAATACTCACACAAAGCAAGTTTCATGTCTATCAAAAGTGTCCCTTTATTTTCGCGTTATTTGCGAGTGTACCTGGTTAAAAAAGCATGGAACGAATCTCAAACAACCAGTACCATGCGACTCCGAGGCGTCCCGTGGTCTTCCCCATGGCTAGCGCTTGACGGCAGAGACGCTGAGGCAACTCCCCAGCAAGGAACTGTCACTATCTTTCCCCACCGACCAAAAGGTTTTGTGGAGTTTGACGTCACGTATGCTGTGAAAGCCTGGAGTAATGGAGTAGCTAATAACGGCTTGGTGATACGCGCAACAAACGAACTTGATCCTGGCAGGGATACACGCTTTGCAAGCAACGCCAACATCGATAGTTCGACGCATGCTTTTGTTTTGGTGCGCTGCAGCGATGGTTCTAACAAGCAATTACAGAAACTTCCCCCACTTTTAGTGGCTTCAGTTTTGATGAAACTGATTTTTTTCTGTGTAACATTTTTTTCCCAAGACTGAGTATAATAACGCTGCAGTTTGTGTTAACAAGATAAACTTTACCACGACGGTTAGTTTAAAAAAGCAACAACAACAACAACAACCTACAATTGATTAAACAAGTATTTGACAACCGTTCTGCTTCTGTCGTTACAGAAAATAGCTTTTAAATAACGCCATATACACACTTATTTTTTGGCTATTTACAGTTTGGTACAGTGCGCTTCGTACGAGTAATGTATGTTTAACACTTTAGATAAATAAAAAGTAAGGTCGTACTTCATAATCCTAATCTTTAGTGTTACTGTTATCATAACCATCACCATCAGCACCATCGCCAACGTCATAGCAGCCACGACGAAGGCGACAACGAAAAGGTCCAAAAGCAATTGGTTTATGAGCAAAACGACGGCTCTGCACGTGTATTACACTTGTTAGTACATCTCTTTGACGTCCACTGCGCCACTACGACGTGAAAACCTCTTAACGCGACGTTTTGTGGGGGACGTGAACATACGACGGCGAATTTTTCTTCCTCTTTTTGAACCTGGATAAAGCCCTTACGAAACTGACCCCAGGAGAAATCGCCTACATTTGACAAATTGAGCGGGTTAGAATAAATGCGATAAAGCAGGCTATTTAAAAGCACGCAAATTTATTTTTTAGCGACGTGTTCACAGCCGTCGTCGTTGCGTGAGCTTCCCATTACCATCATCATTAACACCATTTCCAACACCATCACCAACGTAATCACCATCACAATCATCACGGCCATTAAAATCATGATGATACGATAATAACGATAGTGATAATGCTGATGATGATGACCGTAACTACTACCACCGCCACTTAGGGTCGTCGCAGTCGTCATCATTATCATCACGACCGCCTCCACCACCACCACCACCACCATCATTATCATCATCACCGATAATAACACTGTCAACATTTTCCTCAATCTAAATTGTAAATTGTAAATATCTTATTATCCACTCCCTTCAGTGCTTTTCAGGGATAATTTACAACACTGGTTGGGGGACTTTGCCAGACTGCTTAGGTGCAGTTTACAAGTAATGAAGGAATGAGTAATGATGCCCCCATACATGAGTGTGAAAGTGAGATAGACCACTACACCGGGCACTACGTGCCCTACTCTTTACGAAGAGTGTGTGGATTCTTTAACGTCCCACAGATTTATTACATGTGCAAGGGCTCGTGAGACGGGGCCTTCGGTTTATCGTCCTTATCTCGTCATCAGTTAGAGTGCAACTACAGAAACCAGCTCATTGTTATTTGTGACCGACATACATGTACTTGCTTTACTGTTATCATCAGTCTTGGTTTGGGCTTGTCAGCCACATCCTTACGCCAGAATTGATCCAGGCAAGCACGCAATTATCAGAACATGACGCCAACATTAATACCACCAGCATCATTGTAATCAGATAATCGCCACGGGCCTCAGACTTTTGGGTCTCCATATCCCAATAGTAAGGTCACTTGAACATGATGCTAACACCGAACCTCCGCTGTTTACCTGAAAGGAATTACAATAATCTTTTTAAATACAAACTTTACGAAGCAAGAAAATAGATTAAGCAAAAAATGCTGATGCGAGGATGTGCGCAATAAGTCATATTTCACATTTCAAGTTACGGCGGGTTTCTCAACCTTGCGCGCATGTAACTATCGACGCTCTGTGCACAATATTGGGGACTTTACGATCCGACAACGTGATGTCAACGAGAACGTCCAAAACAACAATAGATTTAGACCCTGTTTACATGGAGTGGGGGACCCCGGTCTAGTGGGGTAAGTTTCTTTTGTTTTGTGTCCACCAGAGCGTGAAAACAAAAGAAACCAACCCCACTAGACCGGGGTCCCCCACTCCATGTAAACAGGCCCTTACTAGGCAAAACGACAACTTTGCACGTGCATCTCACTTTTTTGTACATTTCATAGCCGTTTTTGCACGACTACGACGTGAAATTGCCTAATTTTACTTTTTCTGGAGGACGTAGACAGGCCACGATGAAATCTTATTCTCTTTCTAAACTTGAATATGGTTCTTTGAATTCAACTCCGTGAGGGTTCGCCTACATTTAACGAAGTAAGTGAGTTGAAATAATCGCGATAAAGACGAAAGAAGGTAAATTCATTTTTGAAGCGACGTTTTCGCTGCCTTCGCGTCGTTCTATCGTAAAGTCCCTACTATCAGCACAAGCCAACATCAACTTCTGATGTAGGCTCTGAATATGTGAATTATTACGGGACGACGGTAGTTTTATTTTGCCTGCGGGATTTTTGTTTGAGCAATTCCTCGTCCTTGATCCAGTAGATCTAGCAATATTGACGTGAGGCAGCCTTCTATAACCTCTCATCTCACCACTTTTTATCACGTGGCCTGAGTGGCAGGCTTTAAAAGGGAAAAGGGGAAGACTGGCGCTCGGGGAATGGGGTGAAGAGCGCCCAATTTCCCCTCCTCCCCCTTTCCCCTTTCAACGCCTGCCACACAGGCTGACTGTAGCCACTGTTTTTGTTGTCACGCAAAGTGGTGCGGAGCTGTGCATGACGTCAAAAATACAGCTACGTAAGAGACTACGTTGTCTGCTACACCACAGTTCTGTGTGCCGTCACGCAACGCTTCTTCCAACAAGGGGGGAGGAGAGTTGTGCGGCAACGTAAAAAACGGCCGAACTATCGAAGAAACTTTTACTTACCGCTGTTACTTCTCCGGTATGACAGTCAAATGTATGAATAACAGAAAGAACACGGGATGGTTCCAATACCTGCAGAACAAACACCAAATAAACGGACAAAAGTTAGCAACAGATATTAGTGGTTGACGATCATTAAGATAAGTACTACACTCCGCCACAAACAACACCCTCTTTGAGTTGAATGTAAAGTGATCTACTCTTCAGCATGATTTCATTAACACCGAGACATACACAATCGTTTTTCCTGGAGACTCGTTGACTTGACATTCTGTGAGGGGCAGTTAAGACTAAGAGAAACTGGGTGATGCACTGAGATATCAAAACTTTATTCAGTTTTCTAACATCCATGTCATTTTACCACACATCGTATCACAATTTGCCCCATGTAACATATGTAGTAATCCAAGACAGTCCTGGATTGTGGATTCCGGAATCTGTTGTAGGTCCTGCATTCCAAATTCTTTGTAGCCTGCGAGCAAGCTCTCCATTTGTGGGATATTGTGAAAAGTAGACGCGCGAGGGGCACGCGAGAGGAGACGCGAAAGCGAGGGCGGCTTCGCCGCTAGCTCGCACGTTCTCGCGTGGCTCGCTTCGATCGCACTTCCGATTGACGTGGGTCGCTCAAAAACAAAGTAAACAGCCATGACAGAGCCGCTCTAATGTATCATACCTTAATACTTTTGTCAGTTGAACAAGCAACAACTGCACCGCCGTAGTGGCAGATTCCAGAGATTTTTCCATTTGATTCCTGTCCTAGTTCTATACTGGGCTAAAAACAGTAAACAAACAATAAGCCAAATATAAGAAGCTCCCTGTCTCGCTTATACTCATTTTCTTGAATGAAAACCTTCTCATCAGATATCATTCAAGTATCGCACATGTAGATGTTTAAAGACTCCCAGAATCAGATTGTGGCGGACATAACAAATTTGCCCGTGCATCACTCTTTTTAGCAAAGGCGGATCCAGGGGAGGGGCCTGGGGACCCGGCCCCCTTCTTTTATTTTTAGACCAAACTGAGGCCCGAAGGACCGAAAATTTTTTTGGGAGACCGCCCCCCCCCCGCTTATCTCGAGGTCTGGACCCGGCACTATTTAGTACATTTCCAAGTTGTTTTCCTCTGCGAACTAAGACGTGTAATTTTGTGTTGGGACATTTTATGGAACAGTTGGACACCCAACGATAAATTTTACTTTCTCTAGTTAAATAAGATGTGCTCTCTAGTGATTTAACTGCACAATAGGTCGCCTATACTAAGTTTGCTATGTATTTATGTGAGTCCATTTCGAAAAAGTGTAGATACCGTTGGATTTTCCAGGAAATGAATTTTTAGATACCGCATCAAGGTTCGGAGAAGAGAAGATAAATTGTTTAGGATGGCAAAAAAGTGCCAATTCTTTCGCCTGTTATGGTTTGTTGTTGCATAGGGTCCTTTTTATAGTCTTGCTGTTAAATCTCCTAAATACTAGATGTTGCTAAACCCCAAAAGAATCTTTCAACTCACTGTTAGTTCCTCAAATCTATCGGCAGTTGTATCCAGCATGTGCAGGCGGCCATCTCTGCCCCCGACTCTCAGGTAATTGTAGCCACATGTGGAGCTTTGGCACAAGCTAAACACTGGAGTTTTAAGCTGAGGACGACAAATACAACGTTCTAAATGTAAGTTAACCGTTACCAAAAAGCACTGACTTTTAAACAAAAAGCCTTATAACTGTCAAATGAACCGCCAAAAATTCACTAACGTTAGCAATAACGTACACCAGAAAGCAATATATTGCTTTGCCTAATGTAGTTAAGCCATATCTATTAAATGCTTCAGCTTACAAGACGTTTCTAAAGGGTACAAAAACACTAAAAACACAACATGGGCACTTTTACGTACATGAAATCCTCACAACCAACCTACGTCCCTTTAACTTTTTAGGGACATTTAAGCAACCTTAACAAGGCGCACACTTTAGATATGAATTGAAAAATATGAAATGCATCAGGGTTCGTTCCCGGTCAAGCCTGAATTTTTTCTTGTTCTTTTTCAACCCCTTTAATAGGTTGTTCATTCTAATGTGAAGATCATGCACACTTTCATATCTTTATTGGCACTTCAAAATTTCATATTTCAATTCATATGATTTCCACTATCGGGTATATTACGAACTCACAATGGCCTGCTCTCCAGTTGGTTTGATTAGCTCAAGGGATGGAGCGTTGCGTCCGGCGGCCATCACAAAGGTCAGGGTTTGAATCCCGATCAAGCCTAAATTTTTTCAGGTTCATTTTCAACCGCTTTGGTTGTTATTTTTTACGGTAAAGATCATACTCTTTTTCATTATTTTAGATAATTAAGAATTATATAGTGAGGGAAGACAAAACAGTACCTTAACACTTTTATAAACTTGAGCTGCTCTCCTGTCGTACACTGAGAGTGTTTTATCTTCGCTTCCACTAATGATGAAACGGTCATCAACAGTAAGACACAGGACCGGTTTACTATGGTTCTTTAAAGAGCCTATGGAATTGCCAGCTGGAATGTTGAAGAAAGAATCAGAAACATGTTAACAGCTTAACCAAGCCAGTTACCGTTAAGAGATCAAATTCATGGACAATAGCTGTGTTTAACAATCTGGTTTCTGTGGCACCTCAGCTAGTTATTAACACATGGTATTAACTTTCACAGTAAGGCAATTGATACAGATTTAGTGTGTTTTTCTTACAGTACTCATAGAATTACCAGCTAAAATAATAAAAAAATGAGCTCATCATTTTCATGAAATTCATTGTACAGTAAGACCCGTTATCAGTAATTTACCATTTTGGCTTTCACAAATCCCCTGCAATATTAATCAAAGGATGCTTAAACGACACAGTTAAGGTTTTTCTGCAACCTATAAACGTACTTGTAGAATCACCAGGCAGAATAATAAGAAAAAGGACCAAAGCTACTCCATTACAGTTAACCTCTTGCCAATAAGAGACCCTTGTAATATCAATTACTGTGTTTTGCCATTTGGCTTTCATGACAGCCCTTCTATTAACTGATGGATGGTATCAACTTTATAACAGTAGTACACAGCACAGGTTAAGTGTGCTTTTGTAGAGTGTTTTTTTTTTTTCAAAATTTCCAGCTGGAAGGACAAGAAAAGAATTCAAGCTATTTACTGTTTCAAAGTTACATGAAATCAACAACTGACCACTAAAAGCAGGGCTCTGTTAATGGCTGTGGCCTTTTAAAGTTGTTATAAAATAAGCAGAAGGATAACAAAGGATCAAGGTCTTTCATGTATAAATGAATAGGCAAATGCTTCACGTTTAGGCCTGGCCAAATCTATATATTATTATCTAATTATGATAAAAGCAATGGCTTGAGTGGAGCCAATGAAATAATAGGCCAGGGTACTTGATGAGTGATTTCACTTACCTCTAAGATCCCACATGACAATGGTTTTGTCATAAGAGCCAGAAATTAGCATATCCTGTTCCCAAGACAAACACAACACAGCTGCCTTATGGGCACTGTAAGTTTTTAAAAAAATGTACTGGTAAAATGATTTCATGACAAAGGGACAACAACAATACAGGACTTTTACAATAAACCATCTCGGAGAAGTGACCACAGCACAGAACTCTGCAGTCTGGCTAATACCATATACTTGAGCTAGATTTTAATGCCCCAGCATTTACTAGTTTGAATCCTCTTCTAACTATGGTTTGAAAAACAAGACTATCAACGAAATTCAGCAGTGTTTCATACCCTGATGGTCTCATCTCAGCATTAATTTTATTCTTTGTATGCAAATCCTAACATGTGACCAATCAAATTAGAGCTGTAATGCAATTGACCACTACAGAAAATAACATAACATACCATAATGCTCTTTGTTTGTCATCCCAAAATTTTGCATGTTTCTCTTGGGAGTTGAAATGGCCCCAAGAGAAACTAAAAACAATGCTTATGCAAAATTTTGGAGTGACAAACAAAGAGCATTATGGTATGTTATGGTATTTTCTGTAGTGGTCAATTTTGTGCCATGTTGCACAGGAAAAAAAACAGATTCCCAATATTGGATATTTTAGGGTATTTAAAGAATACCCACAAAAATCCCAAATTTGGAAGAGTGAGACAAGTCGCAACCAGGAAATTTCCAACCGAGTTCCCTGGTTGGGACTTGTCTCACTCTTCCAAATTTGGGATTTTTGTGAGTATTCTTTAAATACCATAAAATATCCAAAAATGGGAATCTAATATTTTTTCCTGTGAATTGCGGTTTACTTGGATTCTATACAGTGGGTTTTGATTTCTGCAACAATCAATGAGCTATATCCAAAGTATACATGTTTGGTCATTGAGAGAAGACTACCAAGTAGCACTTTTCTTTGATACAATTTAGAAACTATACAAAATTGTATTTTTAAATGTTTGTGAGTGTTTGTTGATGCAGTAACCTAAGGTATAGACAACTTCTTGACATATAAATCCAGCTGAGACATACATACTTCATGATTAATTATGTGTATATGTTGTTTAAGTATGTGTATTTATGTAGGGGTATATGTTGGTTTTTAAAGGTTTCCCTGGATGTACTTCACACCAAAAAACACTTTCCATGACATAAAACCCCATCATTTCAAAGAATCAACCAATTAAATTGCAAAAAAGAATGCAAGCTCTTTAAAACTTAGCAGGGGGTTCAACAAAAATTAAAGTAGGCAGCAGGTTTGAATAAAGTAACCGACTATATCAACAAGGGGGTCGTTAGTCCCCTTTTTCTAGGAGAGTGGGGGGATGAGGGGGTCTAGGTGCGTTCTGCCCCAGAAAATTTTGAAACTTCAAAGTCCTAAAATGCAATTTTCAGCGTTCTGGGGACTAAAATTGAGGACAGAAGAGTGTGTTTTTCATTCAAGGAAATGTAGCTTTCAATATTTATCAGTCACACAATCAATTTGTGCAAGCAACGAACAAATGAACTAAATTACTTACTTTTTTAAACCTATAAAGAAACTTGTGAAAAAATGACTGAAATGTAGTGTTCACATAACTAAAGCATAACGTAAAACCAGTGGGCCTTTATATTATGAAAACACATAATAATTACATTAATTTTTCATTCAGATTTTATGATATATTTTTCGTTGCAACGTTATTCAAACTAGTTGCTTCTTCTTTCTAGAAAAAAAGTAGCCGACTTCTATGAGCAAAGTAGCCGATGTCTTTCGTTGGCCGTCGGTGCTTATTGAAACCCCTGATTAGAAAGCCAAACGGTTATATTATAACCCATAAGATGAAGGATAAGATGAAGGTGGGCCTTAACTGTGAGAATGGGTTAAACACCACACTGTAACTATCTGTTAATTCAATATTACCCACCTGATTGTGGTCATCTCAGCACTTTGTCCCTGAAGGTCCCACAATTTAATCTTATGATCCCAAGATCCTGAGCACACTCTTGGAGCCCCTGTAGGATCACTACCAAGGCACCAAACCCAACCCTGAAATCACCAAAATAGGCCGGGTCTAAAGTACAGGTTTCATTCCACAGTTTGACAATACAGGTCACTGCTCCATTGATAAATTACCAAACCACATAGATTCCCCTCAATCTAATAGAGCATTATGTTAAGAAGTCAGGGCTAGGAGACACTTTTAATGCTATTTATTTATTTGTATCATGGTGACCTGTACTCTGACCTATGGAAAAGTGACCTGTATTTTAGACCTGCTGGTATAACTGTGACACACAGGAGATCAGCTAACTCATTTAGACTATTGATCAATGAATATCACTTATCCTCAGGTCCCTTAAGAGATGTCCAAGCACCATTAAGAGATCAGTGAGGTAATCAACCCTGTAATTGAATTAATTAAGATCTTAATATTGCTATTTCTTCAGCAACCAGAACCTTTGGTTGTTATCAAGATGCATACCTAAATCTGAAGCTATCTACATGGCCTTGCTGCACACCAAGGATCAACTTGAATGTCACAAGCTCTGTGTCCAGGGTGCAATGAAAATCATTTTTACAGCTTGCCATTCGGACAAGCTGAAGCTAGCATTTACTAGCCCAGACGTCATTTCAACTAGCCCCAAAAGCTTTTCGTCAAGCAGAATTGATTTCACACTTCTTCTGTTATTCGAATTCCTTAAAGAACATCACTTGCCCGTCGGGCAAGTTAAAAACAGATTTCACTAGCCCAATAGCAAAATCCACTAGCCCTGGACTATTGGACACTACTTTCTTTGCACGCTGTGTGTCCATCATAAGATCAATGAAAAGCGTTTCATACTACCCCTGCAGTCATCAACAGACCCCTGCTACATACAGTGTATCAAACTAAAGGCTTGTCTATAGTGGAAAGTGCACTTAGCTTACTCAGCTAATCTACATGTGCAGGCACTCCACTCAAATACTTTAGAAACAAATAATTTAAATATAACATAACAGGATTAACAACCCCAACTGGCAGGAGGGAACCAGTTGGCTATTTACAAGCGTGGCCAAGGATTTGAACTCGGGACAACCGAAAACAAATCCAGCAAGTGGTCAGAGTAGGACTCGCACCTGGAACCGCCAGATTGCGAGTCCAACGTGCTGACCACTCGGCAACGCTGCCTCCAGAGTTTACCAAATCTAGTTACACACCCTGTGCCCATCAAGTGATTGCTTAAAAGACTTCTTAGCATATCCTTCCTCCAGGGGATCTGCTAAAGCTGATAGACTCCACACACCCACTGCACGATCTCTCGCCCCTGAGATGCACAGATCAGCACTATTCATAATGTGAACTGTATCCACTGGAGCAAAATGCTGATCTTTTAGCTGATAAAAGTCCAGAGAGGATGTTGGATCGTGCCAAAACTTGTCCAGATCCTCTTGCTGAACACATATTCTCTTCCAACTACAAAACAAAATTGATATAAGTTAAAAACACAGGGCCTACTGGAAACTTGTTATGAGAGCTTAAGAAACCACAGTGGCAACATCAGCAAAACTGTCACTCAAACCTTGATACAGAGTCATAATCTTCCCTGTTGTTCCTTCTTGGCCATCGTTTACCAAATCTTGTTTTCCAGCTAGATTCAGGTGATAGAAGACTATGGAACAGTTTGCATACACATGCCAACACCCTTAATGTAAAACGTGCATCAAGATATGAAAAGATCACAAGAATTAACTCCGGTGGAAAAGTTGCCAATGACCAGTGCTGGTGTGGCATTGTTTCATTAGCACTATGTACTTCATCACCATTGCAGATATTCATGTTTGACAACCTTGTCAAGTTGTCATCAGGAACGGAGTGTTTCAGATGATCTGGACTAACAGGATCCTTGCTTTGGGTATGTTGTTGAAACTCTTGGCAATAAACAGTATCATGTTTCTCCATCATGTATCTGTTGCTAGCTTTGGTCTCTATGTTGCCATAGCAACAACCTTGGCAATCACTGGCATCCATATTTAAAACCACAATGAAGGTTTCCTCAGGATAACTAGTATATATTTTATATGTTGAAAAGTCCCTGAGCTGTAAAAGAAAAAAACACTCAGTGGTCAATCAAAATCAAGGTAATGGAGGCTTACATTTTCTTATCATTTTATAATTTATTTGCTTGCTTTAGCAATCCTCTATTTATTTAGAATCAGCTCTTTAACATTATTTTATTTAATGTTTACTTACCTCCACAGCTCTGCAAATAAATTTTTTTTGATCGATGTTTCACCACTTTCCAACTACAAATAACAGGTACACTTTTAATTGATAAAACATTTGCATTTACAATTGACAAGTTTCAATAGGCACTGTTATGTGATGTAACTATACACTGTTATTCTAGATTATGGTATTGTCTGAAAAAAATAAATAGAACTGCTTAATACCAAATCTATGAAAAGGTATTTTTCTCATTTTAATTAATAATATTGTAAACTGTTGCCCGAATTATGTGAATAGGTTAAAATAATAGATTTTGCTCTTGTAATCCTGTATAATTATTTTAATTTTGTAATCCTCTTTTATCACTAAAAAGTCCCAGATGGGGATGTATTCAATAAATGTATGATGTATGTATTGTAGTAATAATTATTTACACTAATATAAGTAACCATTTTAATCAGTATTTCAGGGCTTGAACAGAGTTCTGTCCAGTGGTTTAGTCTGGAGGTAGATTTACCTCCCGAGGGGGTATTCCGGGGAAATCGTGGTGGAGCTGTGCTACTCGGTTCATTTGCAATGTGCTTTCAGGCCTGACCTCTAAAATCCATACCTGTTTCTAGACCTTGAGTTACCATTACTTAGATTAGGACACCAACAAAAAGACTTCTTAAAATCCATTTCGAATTCACATTTTCAAATCTTTCTTTCTTATTCATTTGGAATTGAAATGAAAAATACGTTCATGCACTCCCATATTCCCTCAAAAACCATACCCAAATTCAGATCAAAATAGGCAAATTCTATACCCAATTTCAGACCAAAATGGTTCAAAAACAAATCTCAAAACAATTTTTTTTTCGGCCTTTGGGCCTCATTTGGTTTACAAATTAGGGGGGGGAGGAGCCCTCCCCTGGATCCGCCACTGAAAAAAAAAACTTTTGCTTGTCTTGAAAACTGTAAAACCAAACATTACATTCCAGCTGTTAAGATAATAGAACTTTTTTTAAGATTCTGTTGTTGGTTATTAAGTATTTTCCATTGGTTTTGGAAACTCATGAATATGTCAGCAGGGGATCTGTGTTTAATACTGTTCATAACTCCAAATAAACAATTTTATGGGTTTTTTTTCTAAGGTGTTTTTTCTTATTTTTTCTGACACAAGGAACATAGAGCAGAAAGGAAATATTAAGCTCTGCGTTCTTGTGCACCGAATTAAAATTTTACAAAAACGAATTTAAAGGTTCTTTTCGTGTCCTTTTTAACTGATTTCTACAGATTAAAGCATTATATTTATCAATCGATTTAAATGAATTCATAAAACATTTATATTAGAAATTTCACTTGATTTTGCATCATTAAAACAAGGTTTAAGCGCACTTTTATATCACTGTGTGATTAATCGGTCGGCTGTGTGACATATTTGCAAGAGTAGCAAAAAAAATGACAATTGGTAGCTTAAGTGATGACGAAACTGATCAGAATTTTACTTAGACATTATTTTAATGCGCACATATGGGTTTTCTAATTAACACGAAACGGCACCTAAATATTTAAGCTGTAATTATTGGGGTTAAATTATAGATTATTTAATGTGAAGACAAACGGAGAATATGAAGTAAAATAAACAGTTGACATACTCCGGCTGGGCGCCAGAGAGCAGAGATTTCAAGTAATTTCTGGTTCGGGTGATCTTTGTCGTTGGTATCAGCTGTATCATCAATATTATTTCACACGGATAAGATTAACTTACCTTTCAAGTATTCCGAGCAATTTTCTGTGTTGGAAATCTTTTAAACCACTATTCAACAACAAAAACAAAGGAAAATATGCTCATTTCCTCTGCACCTGTTTCAAAGTGGCAGGCGTGCAAAACATAGGGGGAGGACTGGTTACGAATGTAGATAGCATTCCGAGTTTTAACGATTATTGACCGAAGCTGACGTCATTTAGCTGTTCACTCGGCCCCCGGGCCTTGCGCAATGTTGATAAAATATTTGGATGGAATTTCTAAATGAGCATCAAAAAGGGACAATTTTCTTTAGTTTACTCCATAAATACACTTTCTGTGATTCCCTTTTGTGCAAGACAACGAAATAATGCATACAGTTCTTGCGAGAAAATCGATTTTCCGAGCTCGAACGATTATTTGCCAAACATACGTCATGATTGTGCCAATGACATGGCAGTTCCATGGCAGTACCCAGGTCCTTTCTCTGTCTACATGATAAACAAATGCGTTTTGTGACTTAAAAGAAGGACAGGAAAACCTGAGCTTTTAGACGTCGAACGGTGTTCTTTCTGCTGATACCACGTTTTTTTTTTACATCCGCGCATTAATCGCTCGGCAGATAACATACAAAAACAGATCGTCGAAGACCTCGGTTGTCGGTACTGTGAATCTTTGAAGAACGCGCGCATGGAGAAAAAGAAATATTAAATTTCGACGAAAAAAAATTGAAGTCCGGTCAAGGCTGCTACGTCCCTTCAGTCCAGGTGAGTCTAAATCGAAAATCTTGCTTTCATTTTGTCGCTTTTTCAGTTTCAGTTTTCTAAGGTGATCCCTTAAAAGCAATTGTATCTTATATTTTCAGTTTTTGGCCGAAAATCCTTTGGTTACAATACTCAGGACCCTTCCACAATGAAATTCTTTTACCAACTCAAGTTACTCGTGTGGAAGAACTTCTCGCTTCGAAAACGCCAACACGTAAGTCTAATTTAGTCATTATACGTCATAATTCTAAATTGCCATGTAATTTGCGTACAGCAAACGACTGCCGATTCGATTCCGTTCTTACAGTGGCAAAAAAAAGTGGAAAAGTTTGTTTTCTTTGTAGACTCGATCAGCTAGAAGAAGCAGCTGCTACCGGTACCTGTGGTGTTCGTTCCTCTGGGCGAGCTTTTATCTCCGCGGGTTTGCAAACAAGATAACTCGTTTTTCTTTGTGTACTTGTAAAAATTAAGCGTTAATGCTAGAATCAAGATCACTTCACTATGCTATTTTAACATTCTGTTTTCCTTTAGCCGGTCGTGTTTCCGTGATATGATTTCGAAGAATTCTCACATGTAGGTCTGGTGAGCTCGATAAATTCGTCCGTAAAGTGCTTGTCGATTTCCTTGGGACATAGCGCGCTTTAAAAGTATATCAAAGCACGTGCTTAGAATGACTTATCCACTTTATTTAAGCTGTAGAATTTTATTTTTTCTGTCAAAAGGAAGACCAATGTGAGTTTTCGCCGCTCAAATTGCATCCTTCTTATGTGGTGATGACGTAACATTTTCTCTGACGTCCATATCAGCCCTCTGTAAACGAACGACCCCATCATCCGCACACTTTTGCGTGGACTGAAAAAGATCTGTATCAAGAAATATTTTGTAGTCTTCACGATTGCTTGGTTACTGTAATATGGTGCCAGAGAAATTTACCATTTTTGATCAAAGAAAAAAAAGCTTTGTCATAATATTACAATCAATCTAAAATGAAGAAATAATATTGGTTCGAAAATTCGCATGTCCGGACTTAGTGGACAATAGTCTAAATAATTTTATAAACACTTGAAACACGTCAAGGTAAAGTACATGGTTCAGAGGAAGGAACTTTTATAGTATTGAACATGCTCTTTAACAACTTTTTGCTGTCTTTTGTGATCAACTTCCTCAGAGTCATGTAGTGTCTTAATGTTTTATCAGATTCTTGTAGATTTTAAACCATAACTCACTGGTTCACTCAATGTACGTTCCTAGTTACATTTGGAAATCCAAAAATAAATCTTACATTTATTGGTTGCTTGTTCATGACTTGGTGTAATATCTGGAAGATGGCTATTGAGGTTAATTTTTTATTGTCTTGAAGACACTTACTTTCTAAATACTGCAATAAGATATTACTTAAAATCGTTTGAAGAAATTACAAAAATAAATAAATATTTAAAAAAAAAAACGTTGAAAACAAAATGACATGATTCTTGAAGACACCCGTACGAAATTATTGTAACATGAATGAGAAATGTAATACCTTGTGATCAGCTGTTATAAAAAGCTTGAATTCCAGCTTGTTCAAAGGACAAGTAGCCAGCTCCCACATTTTGCTTGCCAAGGGCAATTGCTTGCTTGTCTTAGCTAATGATTTAGTTACCAGATGACGTGCCCTTACCCTTGCCCATTGAACAAGTGAAGTTAAAATATTATTTGTCCAACCAGGAAATCTACTTGTCCTTGATGGCCAGACGGGACTTTTTTTGAGCCCTGTTTACATACCTGCAAATGTTTTTATATGTGAAAAAACTGATCGTCAGTGAAGCGGTTTGGAGTATTTTACTCCACACTGGAGGGCAAAATGAATTATTTCTGTCTTCAGTAGGGTCAGTGTTTGAAAGCCTCGGGGTTATACCTTACCCAAACTGCTCTTGAGCGCTCTGGGTGGGGGGGAGGGGGATGTACAATGTACGAGTGGTTGACTGGGAAAGGAAGTCATGTTTTGGATTCAAAAAGTTAGAAATCCAGATTCTGCCATACCATTTTCACATAGTTTTTAGTCCACCCTTCCTTTAATTTACATGTATAAATACCTAGTATGAACTTGAAGAAAGCACCTTAATATTATATCACTGGGCAATAGATCTTGGAGTAACACGTGTAAGCTTTAGTTTTAATAGCAAGGTATATGGCTACCCTATTTAATTCAGCTGCAAAAGGTTTATTAACTACAATGTACTTTGTGCAAGGAATAAGAAAAGTCAATAGTTGAAAGTGTTATACAAGATTATGCCCCAACTAGTTTTGTTACATGGACATTCTACTTACTTTAAACTTTGCATTTTTAGTTAAGAAATCTTGTGGAGATAGCGTGGCCACTTGTTCTGTTTATAATCCTTGTGGTTGTGCGGAATCGGAAAGGTTATGGAGCAACAAGAATACCTAACAGTAAGTATTTTGTTGCGCATGTTGTCAATAAAATGTGGTTCATTTATGACATTTTAAAAACATTTGTGGTCTGATGTTTTTATTTAGGGGGCTTTGGATGGACCCTCGCTCTGCTTGTTATGATTAAGAACCTTGCATGTAGAAATGGCAGTCCCATTTACAGTATTGTAAAGATACAATAATTTTCCTCATTAGTGCTTTATGCCTTAACACTTTACATTTGCATTAAAACAAAGGCATTTTTGAGACTAAGGCCCTGTTTGCATTATGACGAAAAATTGAGTTTGGCTTTTGCAAAAATTCGAAAATTTTGTAGTTACTAATTTTTCGTTTGTGTAACCTTTTTTACACCTGCAGCCCCGAAAAGTTTTTTTGTAACCAAAAAAGTTAATAAAAGGTACTATAACTGGGACATTCATGAAATAAGATGATCCGATGAAGAATTAGCTGTTAATGAACAAAAAAAAGATAGGCCTCCAAATTTTCTCGACGGCGTCTCTAAGAAAAAATTGTTCACACTGGAAATGGCTTCCTGTTGACAGATTTTTTAGCAAAGCAAACAAAATAATTATTGCGTAGTGCGAACAGGGCCTTACATCAAACTAATCACCATTTTACTTCAAGGGGTAAAGGAAATACCCTCCTGTTCTTGTCTTAGGTGAAAAGCTCATCGGGTGGTAGTGTTAAGCCATTGAAAAAGGATTTAATATTTCAACAGTCACACCATTTTGTTTCCTTTCATTCTCAGGTGTTTATCGACCAAGGGCGCTCCCTTCAGCTGGAATTTTTCCATTTGCAAGGTCATTTCTCTGTGATTTCAAAGGATCCAAGACAAGTGATCCCCTGGAGCTGTCAAGTGGATTACCAAATCTTAGAGCTTCAAGGTATGGGATAAGCCGTATTTCTAAGTCCAGGCTTCTCATTAAGTGCTGGTAGCCTGCTAAAAAACCAGCTACTTGGAGGTTTGAGCTGTCTACTTTTTGGGGAAAAGTGTTAAGTGAGAGAGTGAAAGCCTGAAATTGCCTTCAGCACTCGGTTACCAGGCTGCTTTAGAGATGGTGCAGTCGTGAGAGTGCTTGCCTCCAAACAGTGTGGCCTGGGTTCAAATCCTGGTGTTGACGCCATATGTGGGTTGAGTTTGTTGTTGGTTCTCTCCTTCGCTCCAAGAAGTTTTTTCTCCGGGTACTCTGGTTTTCCCCTCTCCTCAAAAACCAACATTTCCAAATTCCAATTTGACCAGGAATCAGGTAGACGAAGAACCACTTTGTGGATGTGCTACCTCCAAATCATTATTTATGTATTTTATTTATTTATTTAAGTTGCCTACTTTTACACTTTAGCTGTCTATATGAGAACCCTGAAGTCTCCTAAAGGAAACTCATTTCTGAAAGACACTAGTCCTCTTTAATGACGCCATGGTTTTATTCAACTTTCTCTTTGAAATACACCTGTAAGCATGTCTTTTACTGTCAAACTCAGAAAACTTTGAACATCTGAAAATATTCCAGGAATGTTTATTGTCTGGTGACAAATCACACTTAAGACCAGGACATGTGTCTAAGCCACACAACTACCTGTTTGCAGGTTGCCATGGTTATTTTCCTGACAATCTGATAGCCACAGGTCCCCCAATCTACTTCCCAGTCACTAGTTCCCAAGCTTTTGGATGTTGAACAGTTTTTGCATTTGCTGCATAGTAACTCCACATAAGTAACAATGCGAAAAGCTCTTCAACTTCAGTTCATTAACACTGTGAATTCGTTCTTGCTTGACAGTTTTGGCCGATTAGTTGAAGATTCCCTTCCTTTGCTGGCAAACAGCACTCTTAGTGAGCGGCTTCTGAGAATAAATGAAGACTATAGAAAATTTGTGACAGACCAGCAAGCTTGGAATGACCTGCTTGGGGACTCTTCAAGGCCAATTCAATGGCGCAGTTATAATTTGTCAGGTATGAGGTTTTTTCAAAATGATTTATTTTTTTGCAGTTTTTATTTAGATCAGTGCACTCAAACCATTTTCCCTAAGCGATAGGCCTATCTGCCTGAAAAAAAAAACCCAACAAAATACATCTGGTTATTAAGGTTTCCCCCGATATAAGCCCCCTTCTAGCTTTTAAAGAAATTGAATTTGATATTTTTACGATGTTTTGAAGGTTAAAAAAGGAGGAAATAATTCAAAACGTGTTTTCATCACCACTGTTGTGTAGTTTGTTTCTTGAAATGTTTTTGTTTAGTCTGGTTATACAGTATATAAAGCCCCAGCCTCCCCCCCCCCCCCCCCCCCTCCCCCATTTTGAAGTTATATAAGCCCAGGGCTTAAAAGTGGAAGTTTACGGTATTGTTTCATAAGTAAAAATTTAATTTATAAATTAAATTAAGTTACCGGTAGGTTGATTCTCAGTTTTCTTTGTCTCCTAGCCCCAATAATTTGTGAATAATTACAGCCAGGAGACAAAGGAAATTGAGAATCAACTTAAGTTACGAAATTTTAACCTGAATTAATTTAATTTTGTCCTGTAAAAGTGCTGGCATTTGAATATTTTGGGAAGAGGACGGCAAATAGGTGCTTTCAACTCAGCCATGTTAAAAGAGATTTACTGACACTCTTGAAGACCCATTGTCTTACATTCAATTATCAATTTGTAATTATTACTGATTCTTTATTCTTTTTTTTGTCAATAATCCTGGACGTTAAAATGGATTGAAGATCAGTGTACATTGTTACATGTTACTTTTACTTGATTTTTAACTTAATTTACAATTGGAAGTTTACGGTATTGTTTCATAAGTGAAAAATTAATTTAATTTTGAACTTAATGTATGATTTTTTTTTAAAAAAATGTTGCAGATGTGCCATTAAACAAGTTGCTCAAAGATCCTGCTGGTTTTCAGAAGTTTCTTTATGACACGACGAACCTTAGTCCAAAAGTAGTGATGGAGCTCTATAATAGCACTGTCAATGTGCAAAAGGTTTGTTCCAGCCACTTTCAGGTTCTACACAATTTGATTATGTTGAAGCAGGAAATCAAGTTTTTTTTACAACAGATACAAACTCTTTTTATACGAAAGGGTGGCTGTCTTGATTATCAAATTGTTGTACCTGAGATGTTGAAGAGTTGGTAGTTGTATTAAATTTTAATTATTATGCAGTTTATAAAAAGAGGGAGTCATAAATGTAAAAAATGATTTTTTTTCAAAAGTTTCTCTTATCATAGAGATACTCATGTAACTTATTATTGTATTTGCATATTGAATGGTAGTGACACATCTTTTATTTTAAGATTTCAGGACTCAATACAACAGACTTAATGTTTTCAATTTTTTTAGTTAAAAAAAAAATAGATTTCTCCATTGACCTGGTCATTCGTCCAATAATGTGGAGGTGTTTACAGGTCAAAATGAAATTTAAGTTAAAATTTTCAGTTGAGTTACCGGTAGCTTGATTCTCAGTTTTCTTTGTCTCCTAGCCCCAATAATATGTGAATAATTACAGCCAGGAGACAAAGGAAATTGAGAATCAACTTAAGTTAAGAAATTTTAACCTGAATTAATTTAATTTTGTCCTGTAACAGTGCTGGCATTTGAATATTTTGGGAAGAGGACGGCAAATAGGTGCTTTCAACTCAGCCATGTTAAAAGAGATTTACTGACGCTCTTGAAGACCCATCATCTTACATTCAATTATCAATTTGTAATTATCACTGATTCTTTATTCTTTTTTTTTGTCAATAATCCTGGACGTTAAAATGGATTGAAGATCAGTGTACATTGTTACATGTTACTTTTACTTTATTTTTTAGTCTTGTACTGAAACTTTTGTTTGCTTATTTTTTTTTTTTTTTTTTTTAATTTCCTGTCGGCAGATTGTGGCCATAATTCAGCCTTTGTCACAGCTTTCACAGAGTGCAGTTCCTTGGTCTCAAGGAAGTCTTTTGGGTTCGTTACCATTACCTGGCTCATCCTCTGGAAACCAACAGGCCAATTTGTTGTTTTGGTTGCTGTTAGCCAACTCTTTACAAGTATGTATTCGCAGAGATGTCAACCTCTGGAGATCTAAAATCTGGAGACTATCTCTCTTGCTGAATGTTAATAAACCCCCACCCCACAAATCGACCCAGCCCTCAAAATAATTTTGACAGTCATGGGAATGGCTTAGGACATTATATGTAGTCTTACATGAAGTACGTACCATCAAAATTCGCATTCATCAATGTAATGATGAATTAGTAGTCTTTGTCAGTGACTAAATAAATGGAAAAATGCCCCAGAAATGATACTATTTTGGAAAAAGTGGGCTAATTTTCAAACTAAATCACATAAATATTCAAAATTTGATTTTGTCCAGGAGATACAATGTAAATCTCCCATACGGCTGAGCGGGAGATTGGTGCTTTATTCTGGAGACTCTCGGATAATCGGGGAGAGTTGGCATACATGTATTCCTTGCGAAGTACTTTATGTTGAACAGGGTAGGCCTGAAGTACTTACCATGCATTTACATGGGAAAACCGGAATATCCAGGTGGAAAAACAAATGGTTCATGCCCATCCATTTTGGAAGCTTCAGAAATGGTGGCCTGTGATTTCAGGTGATGTAACACATCACCTCAAATTGCAATTATTGTTCTATAGTCAAACCGCACTTTAGAGACACCTGCTTAATATGGGCACCTCATTATTACAGACGGTTTGCTTTATCCCTGGGCCGGGGAAAGAAAGTCCTTTTAAACATTAACTCTAAATTCAACCCGTTTAATACGGACACCCTCTATGACCCCACACTTCAGTGTCTAGTCTAGTCTGTTCAGCTGATTAGATAGACTTCTTTGTAGTGGGTCGTTCTTCCACCATCTCAAATTTTACAGTTTAATTTTTATGCTCAAATTTTCACCCGGTTGGTTTGTGTAAATGGTACGAACCTCTGGTTTCCACTTGTACCCTACTATGATCATCATGATTCATCTTGGGTGATCATTTACTAAATTCTTGCAACCATTCTGTTATGCAAAGTTTTATTTTACATGGAGAAATTTGATGTTAATCACTAAAGCCATCCTTTTGTTTTGAGCCAGTAATTATTTTCTTTTGTAGTCTGAAGGAGGATTAAATGGAGCAGCTGTTAAAGAGATCATGTGTGACCCCAACTCTCCTCTGAATCTTCAAGAAATCTTGAACGGACCTAATGTGGCAGAGGTTAAGACCGCCGTATGTAAGCTTAATGTTTCAGTGCTTGGTGCCGTGGGAGACGAGTTCAGAAGACAGCTCCAGTGGCCAAATGTCAATGACTATCAGGTGACATTTTAATAACAATCTTCGCTCTTCCTTGATACTCGCTAGAGAACAATGTATAATTATCTTGTGGCTTCTTTTTCCTTCGGGTTAAATTTAATTGATTTGCCCCTTTTTGGGGGGTATGGCAATGTATGATAATGAGTTTGAAACAAAAATTGAAGCAAAACGTGCATTTTGCTATTTATGAATAAGGTACATGTATTTTTACAGATGTCTTGTTATTTAAACAAAGTCTAACTTAGGTCGCGGCTAGGCAAACCTTCAGATCTCTTCTTTAGTGGGTTATTTTAAGAAAGTAAATGCTTTTCTAGTCTATGCCATAAAATGCTGCGAGTTTGTTTCTTGCTCGGCCACTTCGCGGCCTTAGAAACTCGTGAGGTCGAGTCGCAAGTCTAACACTTTATAAATGGTGTTTTAAAAGATAAAAGCGTTGGGCAAACTGAAAATGGCGTAGGATACGGTTTTGTTGAACACTGGTTTAACTGCGTGTAAAGTGCTGGCCCTAAGTCTTTCTGATGTTCAGGAGGTGGAACAAGTAGGGACTTTAAGATTCAACGACGGGACCGCAACGAGTACGTCAAAAAAAAAAGACAAAACAAAACAAAGCAAAAAACAAACAAACAAACAACAACAACAACAAAAAAACAATGGGTTTAATAAGCAAACGACAACTTTGCACGCGCATCACACTTTTTTGTACAATTCTTTGCCGTTTTTGCACGACTACGACGTGAAAATGGCTAATTACGCGTTTTGTGGAGAACGTAAACAAGCAACGACGAAATTTTATTTCTCTTTCTGAACTTGGATATGGTTCCTTGCATGGAATTCAACTTCAGGAGGGTTCGCCTACATTTGACAAAGTAAGTAAGTAGAAATAATCGCGATAAAGACTGAAAGAACGCAAATTCACTTTTCAACGACGTTCCCCTTTGCTGTCTCGTCGTTGGATCTTAAAATCCCTAGTGTTTTGGGCACGGCGCGGCTTGTTTTGCACATGAATGCCTCGGTAATTGGTAATCCAGGGTCAGTTGATTGAAGTGCTGTTCCCAAAGGTTGCTTGTCATTTACATGTACAAACCGGTCGGTTATTGGTTTAGGCAAATGGACCCCTATCAGCAGAACCTTTCTTACGCTTGCTCGATTTTTGGCGTACTTGAAAAAGAGTCTCAGTACTGAAGCCGCTGCTTGTAACGTGTCTCCTTATTCCGGATTCTGCATGAATCTAGTGAGATCTTTGTTGAGCCTGTGCGCAATTTTAGTAGAATATAACTTTGAACCAAGACCTGATAGCCGTGCGCTTGCTACAACGGGCACAGTTATTACCATTAGTTTATCAATAAACGGATATTAGCACTCGAAAAAACCAGTTTGACCAGCGAAAACAAGATTGAGTATTAAATCCAGAAGGGTGGGCTAAGGCCCAGGGGAGGGGAGGAAAAGGGGCGGTGGGTACCCCGGATTTCAAGTGATGGGAATGATCGAAGGATTTTTTGGGGGTTTCAAAGTTTTCGATTCCAGGATTTTTTTGGGCAGGACAGTTTGGCAAGAATTTTTTTGGATGGCTTAATTTAAGTAGGGATTTTTTTCATACAATCTAAAGATTCGTGGTAGTGCCCGCGTTTCCCTAGTTCTGCGAATTGAGTACAACCAAACTTTTCGTGTAATATCATTTAATGCTTTTTGGACATTTTTTAAGGCTCGAAAATTTGAACGCAATGAAGATCTCTCGTAGGGTGGGCAAATGAAAATCATCAGCGTTTACCATTTGCACGAAAAAAAAACAGTTATTCCGGTGGGAATACAGACGGCAATGAATGTTATTTCCTGTAGATGACTCGTGTATTATGTGTATTTTTTGTCAACACGTTGTTTTTGTTGGTGTTTTTCAGACAAGTGAAAATGTGACAAAGCTGTTAACGGCCTTACAGGATGACATAGCAAATCTGAGTGAGGATGTAAGTTACATTGCACGTCTTGATTGAATACTCTGTATCGACATTTTACAGAACTTGAAGCTCGTTGACAACGGCGACGGCGATGGCAACGAGAACGACAAAACAAGAACTGAGATTAGCAAAACAACATCTTTGCACGTGCACCACGCTTTTTGTACATTTCTTTGTCGTCGTTGCACGACTACGACGTGAAACTTCCTAATTTTTTTTTTTTGTGTTTTGTATTTTATTTTTAATCCATCCTATAGATAATACATTAGTTGTACAATATTAATTAGTACAAGGTTGTTTAAACTACGTGTACATAAGAAAAAAAAATTGGAATGGAAAAGGGCACATTATAGTAAAACTAATTATGTCCCTTTAACAAGATTGACTAAACTAGCCAGCTTCAAAAGACGCGGCCATCATCATCGCTGACCGCTGACCGACCTCATTGCACGTTTTATGGCGGATGTGAGCGCAAGAAAGCGTTTTCCTTTTCGTTTTTCTGAATTTAGATACAGTCCTCTTGAAATAGTCACCAACTTTTGACAAACTGAGCGATATGGAATAAGAGTGATAAAATTTAAAACAGCGGAATTTACTTTTTACGTGACGCCGTCGCTGTGATTGTTTCTTAAGCTCCCTAATTCCTTACACTTGATGAAGAAATATGAACTGTTCAAGCTTTTTGAGAAAGATACACTTGTAAACGTTTTAATGCATGAATTTGAACCAGTACAAGAAGAGAAAAGTTTAAGTGAATGATTGTACACTTCCGGTAATCCTCTGCGATTGAGTCGTCTTTTCGGGATAGAAATCTCGCGTCTTGACTTGAAAAAAGTAACAGGTGCCGTTTAACGTCGTAATTTCACGTTTATAAAGGACAACAACACACAACAATGGTATTCAGATTTTTCTTTGTCTTAATTTTGCTGTGGCCCTTGAGAATACAACTCCAGAAAAAATCACCTACATTGGACAAATTTAACGAGATTGAACAGTACGAATTCTCGTTGCAAGTGACGTTTTCGTTGCCATCGCTGTTTTGATTGCTGGAACTGTCTGTTACTGATTATTAACTGAAAAATCCTCTTTCAGATACAAGCCTTGCAATCATTTGAACTAGTCACCGAGGACTATCTCGATTTCATGCAAGATCTCGTACAACGGCGTGGTAGTGTCTATGGCACTATTTGCGGAAGATCAGTTGGTAGCGGCAGTGGAAACAATGGGGCAAACGGCGGAGGTGTGTTTAATCGAAGCATGGCACGAGCACCTCTGGGCTTGTTAGCTGCTTGTCGATTTCCTAACTCGACGTGGGATATGTTGGGAGTCGAAGACCCTATGGAAATATACAAAAATATGACAAGGATGTTAAATTCATTCAATGTCGAGAACAGATCGGATGATGGCAAACCAAGGCCGAAGCAGTGCTCACAGCTTAATTACAACACGACTGATCGTAAAGGTAAGGGATGACTTAGATCCATTCTCAGCTGCTTAGTTTTTACGTAGGTTTTTACCTGGAGTTTATTTACCAACATAAAGATTTCATCCACAAACTCATAAGCCAGCGAGAGCTTGTAAACCAGTATAGACAGTACCACAGCGAAGTAATGCTCAGTAGCTTTCATGAAATGTCACACTGAAGGATTTCATCCCGGCACAGACTCAAATGTACGAACCACCTTGAACAGCATAATGAACAGTACCACAGGAAAGTACCGCTCAGTAGCTTTCATTTCAATGGTCACACTTCAGGATTTCATCCACAGACTCAAAAGTTAGAACCACCTTGTACAGCATAATAAACAGCACCACAAAGCTCACACTTTAGGATTTTATCCACAGACTCAAAAGTGAAAACCACCTTGTACAGCATAATAAACAATACCACAGGAAAGTACTGCTCAGTGGCTTTCATTTGAATGGTAACACTTAGGGATTTCCTCCACAGACTCAAAAGTTAGAACCACCTCGTACAGCATAATAAACAGCACCACAAAGCTCACACTTTAGGATTTTATCCACAGACTCAAAAGTGAAAACCACCTTGTACAGCATAATAAACAATACCACAGGAAAGTACTGCTCAGTGGCTTTCATTTGAATGGTAACACTTAGGGATTTCCTCCACAGACTCAAAAGTTAGAACCACCTCGTACAGCATAATAAACAGCACCACAAAGCTCACACTTTAGGATTTTATCCACAGACTCAAAAGTGAAAACCACCTTGTACAGCATAATAAACAGTACCAAAGGAAAGAACTGCTCAGTTGATTTAATTTGAATGGTAACACTTAGGGATTTCCTCCACAGACTCAACACTTAGAAACACCTTGTACAGCGTAATAAATAGTACCATAGGAAAGTACTGCTCAGTAGTTTTTGTTTGAGTGTTCACAAAATTTTGCCTCCTTTTTTTCAGACACCTGTGCGATGATTGCCCCCATTGACCGTGTGGATTGTGGCTGGCCAGGAGTCACTGAAGATCAGTGCCTTCAGATAGGCTGTTGTTTTGACAGTTCAGTCAGCCACGCACGTTACTGCTTCTATAAGGCTGGTGAGGTTTTGCGATATGTTTGGTTTATATAATCGTTCGCCCCATGTAAGGTAATCTAGATTCCGGAATCCGGGAATTTTTTCGTTTAGAATCTGGAATCCAGGGCTTTGGAATTTGGAATTCAGCTCAAAGAGTCCGGAATCCCTGGATAACAAATGGATCCTGGGTCCAAGTTCCAATGACAAAGAATCGGGAATCCAGTACCTGGAATCCGGAATGCACGGCATGAATTTTAGCCTGCGAAAACATTCGTTTCTCCTCGCTCTTCGCCGCTGGGGACGTTTCGCGCGGGGGAACGTCTGCGACTCAGCGACAGAAATTCCATACTGATGACGTAAAATCTGTCCGGAATCCGGTCAGAAGCGCTGATTGGTCGATGGAACAGTTACATTGTTTTAGCTATTGTTTACGAATGACAGACAAAGGACAAACGGCCAAAAAGGTCAAATGTAAACGCGATGAATCTCTAACAAAACGGTCAATATTTGTGGAATTTGAGCATTTTAGTTTTGCTGGAGCTCGTTCGCAGATGAACACAACATTCTTACCAAAATCGACTGGGAGAAACGTAAAATTGAACAATTTGCATTTGGAACCCCATGACTACCGGATTTATTATGTAAACACTGATTTACGTCATCAGTATGGAATTTCTGCCGCTGAGACGCAGACGTTCCTCCGAGGGAAACGTCACCAGCGGCGAAGAGCGGGAAGAAACGGCTGTTTTCGCAGGTTGCATGGAATCCAGAATCCAAGACTATCTAGGATTGGATTACCTTATAAGGGTCGAAATGGGATGGAACTGAAGCATGAATATAGGTGACTTCCACAAAATCGTCAGATCGTCCCCCTGTTGTGCCAAAAAAGCGAGGGAACGAGGATGTCCGAACGATTCTACGGAAACCGAGCTTTAAGACGCAACTTGTTTAGAATACCCATGTTAATCCAACCTTTTCGTGATGCATAATAAGTTTGGCCAATAACGGGCCCAAGTAAGGTCTTCCTATATTGTTTCAATATTGTGCCTACGTTGTACCAACACAGTTGCTCATGATCTTTAATGTGAGTATTGTTGATTTGTTTACAGAGGCTGCACAATGTAACTGTTACGTAGGCAAAATGGTACGAGCACTGGGGAATGTGACCGGAAACCCAGGACAGGGTCAGTATGATAGGGGATTTGTTCAACTGGCTTCTTTGTTCTTGAAAGGCAAGATCCTGTACACCCCCGATAACAATGTGACACGGAATATCGTAAAACAGGTGAGAAGAATGAATGAATAAACTTGAACACTTTAATATTTATTAGTCAGTAATAATAAGCGCCTAGAACAGTTAATGATATAGACGCTATACAAAAGTTTTATTATTATTATTATTATTATTATTATTATTATTATTATTATTATTAATTATCATTATTCATGCAAAATATTTATCCGTTTCTGATCGGCTAACAAGGCTACAACTATACGAACTTTGGCGAGACGAGCGCAATTAGTTTGCGACTCGCCTGACAGGAAATAACTTTCAAAATATTTCACAACACTATTTCCCTTTCGTAAACGGTCGTTGCCATTTTTAACGTTCGATGCCACCACTGGTAATCAAGCCTTAAGTCATGATAGATTATTCCCTGGATTAAGTTACAATACGGCAATTTATACATTTTTGAATAGTCTTAGAAAGAGCGATGTTGAAGCCCAAGTTGACTTTACATTAACAGTAACGGAAAGGGCTAGGGTCACCTCTTGTTGATGTATCAGTTAGGAAAGACAATATGGCAGTTTTTGTACTTAAATTTTTCGGAATTTTGGTGGGTCGGTGTGGTAATGCAGTGTTAAGGGAGAGAGGTTAGAAGTCCGGGTTGGACCCAGAGTTGCGATCTTCTTCAGTTTCTCTTTAATAGAAACACTCTCAATAACAGGTCAAAAATTTTCCAAGTGTCTTAAAATTGGTAGCGACTGTTTGCGAAAGGGAAAACTTCGTCACCGAACGACCACAACGTGAAACGCAGCATTCTGTTTTGTTGTGTTGACTGAAGCCATTTTAGTAAAACACCTTCTAGTTTACATAATGTAAACCTGTAAGGATTCCAGAACACAAATTTATAATCATCATCGTCACGCTGATGGAAACAGGAATTCTAAGCTTTTTTTTTCTCCTATTCGTGTTATTTCCCTTTTTAGGTTAAAAACGAGCTGTCTGATATAACTCGGATAAGGGAATTTGCCCACTGGTGGGTAAATAATTCAGACATGATCCACAAGAATGTTTTGAATTATACTGAGATGCTGAAGCAGCCAATACCAGAGGTATGTGCTTAACCCTTTAAACCCTAAGATCAAAAATTGAATTCTCATTTGTTGCCCCTGTTCATTTCCTACAGAAGTAGTAGGGAGAAGTTGATAAAATATCAATCAAATTCATCTTGATCATGTCCGTAATTCTCATGACCACTCAGTTTTACAAAGTATCGATATTACAAGGAGAAATTTGATGTTGATCACTTTGAGGGCTTAAAGGGTTAATAACTAAAGCTGTCACTGCTCAAAGGGAAGCTTCTAGTCGTGTCTCATTTCCTGGTTACGTAGATGATCGAGAATCGTGTATTGCGGCACCCGCACGAAAACGGATTCGGGCGCCATCTACATGATAATCTTGTCGCGCGCTACCCGCGACCTACTGTTTTGCTCCCGCGGTCTTTCATGGTCTCTCACGCTCTCTGTTGTATAACTTGCGATCAGGCGTTCTTTTTCGGAGGGAAAGCGCGAACGTCGGCGGGAAGGGAAGAAGGACAGCCTGGCCGCAAGTTATCTGTTGTAAAGATTTGAATACGTAGTTGGATTTACTTGCAGTATTTGGTTTTTGATTTTTACAGATCCTGTCTTTTTTCCTTTCAGCGTTTTTGTAACTGGCTTTCTGTGGCGCTTCCTGGACAGTCGCCACGGGACAGATTAAATATCCTAAACGAGCTGAGAACACAAAACATATCCGGCAACTTTTCCTTTGCTGATACAAACGGCAATTTCACCCTGCTTCCCTCATCGTTCAACGTCAGCGTTGTCCTTAAAAGCCTGGACGA
>NC_133212.1:5014231-5104231 GCF_958299795.1 Porites lutea | reverse complement strand
AGCAGTCCAGTGTCAGGCGATGGCTTCAGTCTTGGTTATGCAGTTGGCATGATGATGATCGACGCTGTTATTTATGGCATTCTTACTTGGTACATTGAGGCTGTTTTGCCAGGTATAATCTGCGTCAAAACTTATCATCAGTAACGGTAGCGGCATCGGTATTGGTACTAGCAATAGTATTAGTGTTGGTAGTATTAGTGTTAATTGTATTAGTACTAGTATTGGCGTTAGAATGGGTGTTGGTAAAAGGAGTTGAGTAGTGTTTGCATTAACATTGGGATTGGCGTTAGTATTGGTATTTGGTAATAGTATTTGTTCAGTATTAGCATTGACATAAGTAGTAATATCAGTTTTAGTGTTAGAATAAGTTTTAGTATCAGTATCAGCATTAGTGTAAGTATTTGTGTAGTATTAGCATTATTATTAATATTAGCATTAGTATTGGTTTCAGCATCAGTATCAACATAAGTATTAGTATCAGTATCAGTATCAGTATCAGTATTAGTACTAGCATTGGTATTGGTATTAGCATCAGTATCAGTAGCAATATTAGCATAAATAGTAGTATTAGTATTAATATTAGTATCAGCATCAGTATTAGCGTAAGTATCAGACTATTATTAGCATTGGTATTAGTATCAGAATCAGTGTTAGTATTTGTGCAGTATTAGCATTAACATAAGTTAGTGGTATCAATGGTAGCGTTAGCATTGGTATTGGTACTAGTGTTAGTATTACTATTAGTATTAGCATTGGCATTGGCATCAGTGCTAGTATCGGTATCAGTGTCTGTATTGGTATATTCTTAGTGTAGTTTTGGAATTAATATCAGACTGAAGGTGTCTAGACAAGTTACGCTAACGCCACTCGGTATTCCCTCTGTAGGCCAGTACGGTATTCCACGACCATGGTACTTCCCATTCCAGAAATCGTACTGGTTTGAGGTTGCCAGCAAACGAACCATAGCAGTGTATGCTCAAGATCACGAACAGGGAATGGATCTCAACACTGCAGGAGGGTCGGCGATGTCCTCCAGACACTGGGTACGTGATAAGGGATAGTAAAGTAAATGGTAAAATCTTGAGGAGACAAAAAAAGCTTGAATTCCACAAGCGGACAAGCAGACAAGCAGCTCAAATTTCGCTTGCCGCCTTGCCCAGAGCCTTTCTTCCTTGCCTTAGCTTACGATTTAGTTACCAGACTAGTAATAACCAAAGGTTACGGAGTGCGGGCAACAATGATCGAAGGTCAAAACGCTTTTGCTCTAGCGCTGTGCTTTGCGTACGTTTCACGTGACAGATAGTCAAAACACGCGTGATCAGATTATGAGTGATAGAAGGTCCAAACGCGCATGATCAAAGTGCGTTCTTTGCATTCCACACATTCTTAGTGGAAGTCCAAACGAATGCGACGCATGCATAACAACCTGGAGATTAGGATTGCGGGCTCCTCTTGTCGCCCGCTTTGTCACCCGCAATAACTTGTCTGGACCATTAGTCACTGGATAAACAGCAAACACTATATTTTAGCCATTCTCTACTTTTCTTCTCTGCCGTTTTGTTGAACGTAAAGGCAGTGTGTTCTTGGCAAATTGAATAAACGAGTCTCGGTGGACAAAATTATCGATTGCAAGATTAAGGAATGCAGGGATAGCGTCTCTCTTTCTCTCCTCCTTGGTTATTAGGCAGATTTAGCAAAGATAACGCATCGGCAGTGACGACGGCGCACGCAGATCAAAACGACATGTTGACCAATGGCAGAGCGGCGAATTGGGTACCGTAAGTCGCGTTTACATGTGGTCCTTTCCGCGCGCTTTCCCGTCGTCAGCTGAAGTTCCCGTCCTGTTGATGAATCACTCCATTGTCGATATTCAAGAACGCAAGGCCAAAGAAAGCCAGTCATAGTATCGTTGAAATTAGGAAAGGCGAGTCGTCATAAGTATAAAACATTCTGGTTTGTAAAAGCATTAGACGCATTTAATCGTGGCGGAGATAAAGTTTAGCTCAAGGACAACTTGAACGGCTGTTGTCTTATCTATTTCCGGGACCTTGCAATTGCTTGCATATTGAAGCACAATTTTAAAACTGTAAGTGGAATTCTGTCTGTGTTTTTCCTTCACAGACCGATGGCATGGATGAAGTCGCTTTTCAGACCCCCGACAGAGGATGTGTCACAGAAAAGGAACCAACCCACCTCCCCCTGGGATGCTCCATTAGAAATTTGGTCAAGGTACAGTAGAACTCCGCTTTTATAGTTGAGGACACTGGGTGTCTACTAATAAAAATATCTTATTGACCAGGAAATGCTCAGTCGGTAGAGCTAAGCTACTTAAGCCAAACTTCGTAAATCTTGGTTCTGATGACAGTTCTCACTATGTAAGTTCACTGATGTGGATTTCAATTTTCTTCTTATATCCTTGTAGATCTACAAAGATGGTAACAAACTCGCGGTAGACGGATTGAGTCTCAACCTATACCAAGGCCAGATCACTTCGTTTCTGGGTCACAATGGCGCTGGTAAAACCACTACAATGTCGGTATTAACCGGTTTGTTTCCGCCGACCTCTGGTACTGCCGTTATCAATGGCTACGACATCCGAACGGATATCGATTTGGTCCGAAAGAGCCTCGGCATCTGCCCTCAATACAACGTTCTGTTTGGTCGTCTGACTGTTGAGGAGCACTTGCGGTTTTATGCTTCGCTGAAGGGGATGCACAAGTCTGAGATCCCGGAAGAAATTGAGAAGTAGGTTTTGTATCTTGTAGTCAGCAACAAACTTTATTTGCCTTGTAGAATAGAACCTTGATTATAATTCTTAGTTTGTAAATGATCCGTGATTTGTCGATTTAAAGGGGAAAACAGGAGCCATTGAAGTTGTCTACTCGCACTTAAGGCTAGTTCGCCTGCAAGTCGATTCACCCGACTTGCGTTTTTCAGGTTCAAAGAACGATGAATACACATCGGGCGAATCGACTTGAGTCCGAGCAGACTGCCGTCGGCGAAACGACCTCTCTTGTAATGGATTAATTCGAACAAAATAGAGTTATGTATTTAAAAAGATTATTTCTTTGTTTTGCTTTTCTCTAAGGTTCCTGAAAGACGTTGGTTTAGAGAACAAGCGTCACGAATTAGCCTCATGCCTGTCTGGAGGAATGAAGCGAAAGCTCTCAGTAGCGCTGGCGTTCATAGCAGGCTCCAAAGTAGTTATTCTAGATGAGCCCACGGCTGGCGTGGACCCTTACGCACGGAGGGGAATCTGGGACTTGCTTCTTCACTACAAAACAGGTACGGTCCTAGAAGACCATATTTTGCAAGGCAACGTCTTGGTTAAGTTATTTTACTGCTGTTACGTAGAGTTTAGGCCATGGCAGAGACCATAGTTTAAGGACCTACGACCCGCAATTTGCCATCTGTTTAAAAAAGTTAAAACTTTTTTCGCATCAATAGAATTCCAAAAATAATGATCGAGTTTTGTTATTTAAGACTATATTTAGGCACTGAAATTGTTTCCTGTCGTCTGTTGCAACGGATGGCGAGGATGGACTTGGATTGAAACTTCTTTTTCAAGTTTTCCTACCATGTCTGCAAAAATCACCAAGAAAGTAGAGACCTTTAGATTCGAGGACGAGAACGACTACGAGTACGAGATTTGATTTAAAGTTTTTTCACCAGAAAAGATAGCACTGTTATCGTTATTGGAGGTGGTTGAGCCCTCTTCCGATTACAAAATGCTAAAACGTCTAACATTTGATAACTTGTTTCCGCCACAACGACACTCTCGCTAAAATTCGTAGCAGAGTGACGGTGGCTACCACATTTTCCCGCCAAAATGACACTGGCTCACGTACGCGCACTACTTACTATTGAGTAAAATCTCGTACTCGTAGTCGTACTCGTCTTAGAATCTAAAGTTCTCTAGTATAATGGTTAGTCTTCCTTGGTGAAATTTGTTTATATCTACTTCATAACTCTACAGAGGGATCCTGTGTATGGGTAAAAGCACCAAGTAATGACTTCAGCGGAGCAATATCCTCTTGACCTGGGAAACTGCCCACCTACCCTTCCCCTAAGCAAGCATTAACACTTACTTCTCACTGTGGGCAAAATGTTGGCTTAGAGGAGGAGTAGGTGGGAAGTTTCTCCGAAACTGAAAAAGTTTCCCAGCACGTACCCCTCCCCTAAGCCAACATTAAAATGTACTTCTCACTTTGAGCAAAATGTTGGCTTAGGTGGGCAGTTGCGCAGAACTGCATAATGATCACAAAATTTACATTATTTAGGTCAATGCAAGTAAGCTGTACAGGTGACAGAATCATGATAGTTTTTAAGGAAGGTCTCTTCTAAATGGTTGATTTTAGGTCGCACAGTGCTTCTATCCACACATCACATGGATGAAGCGGATATTCTAGGAGACAGAATCGCTATTATCTCACAAGGAAAGCTCCAATGCTGCGGCTCATCACTGTTCCTCAAGGGCCATTATGGTAATGGTTACTACGTGACGCTCACAAAGAAGGACCCTGAAGAGAGACCCAGCACTGCGCGTACCCTGAAGGACGTCAATTTAGGGCCAGTGATTCCGCCTGCTCCTTCAATGGGAAGCTCTCTTGACGAAGGTATACAGGAACGAATAAATATTCATACTTCTTTCATACAACATCATAAAAAGCTCGTTTAGCTTAGGATAGTCGTCTGTTAGTGGCTTATAATCGCACGGTAAACATTTCTTGAACGTAAGTAACAAAAAGTGATTTTTAGCAGTAATTTTAGCTTTACGATACATCAGCTGAGATGTTGTTACTCGTTTGCAAATCGTCGCTTATTTTCATTGCGGAGCAATTGGTTTTAACAAGAAAGAGGTCAAAGATTTCTATTTCGGTCAATTAACGATTAGCCGTTGATGCTCAGTGGAACTTTGCAAAAGCGAGCTACCACCGGAACCGGAAATGAGAAACGAGCTACTACCAGAACAAAAGCAAAAACAAAAGCAAAAGCAAAAGTGACCTACCACCGGAACCGGAAATGAGAAGCGAAGGAATGAGAAAGTGTACCCTATCTTGTACTCTCGGCTAGCCCATCAGACACACCTTTATCCTATCCTCTGTGGAGCGTTAAAAAAACGCTTTATGAAGTAATTGAGTTTGACTTAACTTTATAGGTGTGGGGCTGGACTCACTCGACGCCTCAGAACAAGGAAGCCTCAACTCTGTGCCCATGACCTCGTGCTCAGACCCCGCTCTGCCGGAAACAGACGTTTACTGCCATGAGCCAGCGGTTTCATCTTTTATTAAGTCTTACCTCCCAACAGCTCAACTGGTGGAGAATATTGGATCTGAATTAACTTATGTACTTCCAACGGCAATGGCCAGAGAAGGGCGTTTTCAAGACTTGTTTGAGGAGCTCGATAAGAACCTGGACAAGCTGCACTTAGGAAGCTACGGTGTGTCAGACACTACACTGGAGGAGGTATGTACTAGATAGAAGGGAACTAAAGATCCGAGGACTGTGACGGAGGCGACAACGTCGCTTTAAAAGTGAGTTCGCGTACTTCCATTCTTCATCGCGATTATTCCAACTCACTAACTTTGTCAAATGTAGGCGCTACTCTCCTAGAATTCAGTTCCTCCGAAAAAAAGATATCTTAAAAGAGAAAGAAAATTTCGTCGTGGCCTGTTTACGCTATCATCTCGTAGTCGTTTTGTGACGGCAAAGGAATGTAGAAAAAAAGTGTGATCACTTGCAGAGTTGTTGTTTAGCTTATTACGATTCGGTCCCTAAGATCGACGGAAAGGGTGTATCAGTTTTTCTATCTTGCTCTAATTTGGGTCACGGTAATCTGGGTTGTTCAGTTATCAAATGCAGCGTTCGTGAAGTGGCTTAGCAAATGGGGTGGACGCTAACATACTCTTTTAATAGTTCAATCTGTTCTTGAAACCCCCTCTGTGTTTTTGGTTTATTTCAAGGTGTTCTTGAAAGTTGCCGAAGAGGCCGATGCAGAAGAAGAAGGTACTGAATATCTCTGTCCTATTGTTGTTCAGCTTTTACTACTAACAGGTTAAGGTGTGTTTTCTTAAGGGGGAGTAAAATTGTATGTGTGACCGATAAATTTAGCGTAGACCTGACAAAGACATGCGGGATCCGGGATGCGGGATGCGTGATGCGGGATTCTCGTGAAAATGAAGCGGGAATGCGGGATTAGGATCTCCCCTCCCCAGACCCCGTGGAAACCTTTAAAAGAGTTTTAAAAAAGAGTCGACCATGACAGCTGCCTAGTTCCCGACACCCACGATGAAGTAGCCTATCAGAAACGATGAAAAGTTCCTGCGTAAAAGGCGCACTACCCGTAGCGGGTACAGCGGAAAAATAAGCTGGAATGTAGCGGCTTTTATCTTGTGAGTAAAATATAACAATAAGTTTACCGCGGGAGAAAATCGCAGAAAAGCTTGAGACCTGCAACTTCGGTCTTATATGGTAAAGTTGAGAAACAGTCTTAACTGTACAGCGCCCATCGCATACCATCCTGCCTACCCATCACGCCAAAATAACGCTGACAATATTTGTTTTGGACGCCTTTTTTATTTTGTTTGTCTTTTGTTTTTCCACATTTTTTATTGTTTTGCACATGCCTTGATACACGTCTTGTTGACTTGCCAGACATGCTAGCACAAGAGATGCCCAAACGCCGCGCCAGTTTCCGGCGGCAGATAAGTCGCAGTTCTCACAGTTCAAGAATAAGTGACAATTACAGCGACAGAGACCAGCTTTTGGCCGATACGAGCCAAGAGATGCCAGGTTAGATATCACAATGAAGTAAAGGGCTTATACTGACTGAACATTTTCCACTGACAGCAGTAAAGCTAATCATATTCACCCAATAAACATTCGTGTAAGAAAGTACCCAATTAGAGCCACCTTGCGTAAAAAAGGAACCATGCGCGTGCGCGGGGAAAGGAAACGATCCTTAACTTAGCGCGGGAAAAAAAAAACAGGTAACCTTTACGAAGCGCGGGAAATCCAGTAACCGTCTCAAGCGCAGGAAACATGCACCTAATGCTAACTGCAGCAAAACTGGAAGCAAGTGTAAAGAACAGAAAAACACGCAGTTCTGGAAAGGGAGGTAATCGCGCGAAGAATCACGGGAAAACGTAACACAAAAACCAGAAACTTTGACGTCACTTCCGCCGTAATGAGAGCTTGGCAGTGCCTAAGAAGTAATTGACGTGGAATATGCAAGGACGAGATCAAAGGGATGCGGTGATTCCTTTTCTCAAATTTTCAACGGACTTTAACTGTAAATCTGCGACCATGGCAGGAAGAACAAAACTTCCTTTCCATGTAGTCTCTTGGCTAGGTTTGGAACACAACAATATCGCCTTGCAGCTAATTTTTGTATTGTTTTGTTTCTTCTCTTTCATGTGAAGAACTGGAAGATATGCCCCAAGTATTTGAAAGCACTGACGGAGTTTATGATAAAGAGCGAAAATTGGGAGGATTGAAACTCATCACTGGACAATTCTGGGCGCTTTTAGTGAAGCGATTTCACCATGCAAGACGTAACCGAAAGGGATATATTTCTCAGGTACAAAAAAATCGAAAAAGCAAACAAATAAACAAAATAATGATAGTTCGAGGTTTTTTTTATAAACCAGGCCTAGGTAAGAGCCTTTTGGACCTCTGGATACAAAATTTCAGTTATTTCGTTCGTAATTTTCACATTTCTGAATGTCCTTGGAATCTTCGGAAGCCTTCGTAAATCCTCGGGTGTTTGTGGTTATGTTCGGTTATCCCGTAAATTTCTAGCTCTCCGAAAAGGAACACTTCCTTCCTCCGTTACAGTAAGCAGTACTGGCGAAGTTTCTACGTAGGATACGGAGCGTTTTCACTCACATGGCCAGTATCAGTGCAAATTTATTGGAACAAAAGAAAACGGTTACGTAAGAAAAGAATTCAACTCCTACAGGATTGGTTTGGAACACCCGTATGGCCGCCGTGAGTTCAGGTGAAAACGTTCTGTTTTGGTGAAATTGCAGCAAATTATGTATTTTTATTATTTCATAGATCCTGTTGCCCGCCATTTTTGTTTGCCTTGCCATGATCGTGTCTCAGATAAGACCATTTAGTGAAATGCCTCCACTTGAACTCAGCACTAACATGTTCCTGGAAGCTGCCCCTTACGAGCATTACCTGGCCTTCGCAGTTGATGATCCACGATCTGTCATGAGCCAAGATATGACCGAAAGGTTGATCAAGTACCCTGGAGTCGGTACGTGAAACTCTCTCTCAGATCACAAAGGAACTTTTAATGTCAAATATGGCAGCATGTCTTTTTGTAAGAGGAGCGTTTCTCTCTCGAACGTCGTGTATGAACGTGACCAAAACAACAGACCCCCTGGAAAGACGAAACCAATTCGACAATAATCCCAAAAACGGCCAAAGTCAAATTTTAACTGAATTTCCAACGAAGATTTGAGAAGCGCCAAAGGCAAATAGTACCATGTAAAAATACTGCTAAAGAATGGTCACACCATTGCGTATTGTTCACAGACTGAAGGCGTTATAAGTAAATAAATAGTACTATGTGAAAGTACTACTGAAGAAGTTTCATTTGAATAGTAACACCATAAAAATTCGTCCAAGACTCAAAACTCACTCTGGGTGTAATGGTTAACGAAGAATGAGTGAGAAGTGAGGTATTGTAGATATAAACCATCCATATTCTATTAAACATGATTTACATTTTAACTGTATGAAAAAGATAAAAATCGCGACTTATTCATACCATAGGAACCTATTGCTTGGAAAATTCTTGTAAAAGGAAGCCAGTAAAGTTCACCAGTGTCCCTAAAGAACCAGAAAAATCAGTACAATGCGATTGTGAATCAACCGGGACCGCCAAGTGTTCTACGGGCGCAGGAGGACCCAGGCCTTCACAGTGGGACTCGTTCACGGATGATAAGTTACAGAATCTTACTGGCCGTAATATGACGGACTATCTTCTAAATTCTTATATGAACTTCATTCGAAAGAGGTTAGTTTATTACAGGCTGTTTGACGGGGGTAGAAAAGGGAAAGCCAACAAATCTCTTTCCTGCCCTCCAGAATCTTCACTCCTCGAGATATACTCGAGATATACTTACTTGAGGTTAGAATGCAATTTAAAAACTGCGTTGCTTAGTGGAGGTGGGTGCCCGGGATGTCCAGAGGCTTCCACTTTTGGCAAAGCCAGCCCTTAGACAGAGGTACGCCCCGATGGCTGGCAAACCCGCGCATTCCAGTCGTGAGCTGCCACGCCAATGGTGCCAGGCACCACCAGGCCCCTGACATTTATCAGTGGAAAAAATGAAGGGGGAGAGGTGGGACGGGGTAAGAGAATGATCCAAAGGCTAAAGGAAGAGAGAACAATCCATTTGGGCTTTTAGAAGAACACTTTTAAAGGTTGTACATGTATCTAAAATCCTTTACCTTGCAGATATTTGCGTGTTAATACAAGAATCATTGTTATAAGCAAAGCAGTATCATGAGATACATTAAAGTCTGCTGTTGTGTGAAATTTAGCGGTTTTCCGTTTTTTTTTTTTATTTAATACTCGTTCTTTTTCCCCTAGGTACGGAAGTCTGACGTTTGGAGACAACTTCCAGAACCTTCCTACTTCCTTCACGCAGTCAAACTCATCTTCCATCACGGGAATCCTCAAACAGTACAATGCTAAAGTAAGGGCATTTCGATGATGGGCATTTATTACTTCCCCATTGGCAACTTGTACTGAGATTTTTAGAGTTTTTGGTGGCGTTTGTTAGATTATGTTGGAATCGCCTCGTAGAACAAACCAAACCTCACACACATACACACGCGTGAAATGTCCTCATTGTGGCGTAAAGAGTTTGCCATAGTTATTCAAAAGAATAGCCCTGAGAGCAGCAACTCAGTGATTACTTTCAATTTAAAAATTGCACGTTTTATTACTGACAAGTGTTTTCACATTACGTCACTTTCGTCATATTGGTGTCCCAAAACAATGAAAGGACGGCCCTGCATGTTGGTGTCACAAACCAGTCCTGTCTGGTTGGAATCATTTCCTTATGTAAAAACTTCCTTTTTTCCAAGATACATTTGCATGGGTGCTGACCACGTGAGTGAAAAGGCTCAAAAACTACTTTTACCAAAAGTGCAATGAGAAAGCAGAGCTTAGTATCCTTTATTTCAGTGCTCTTATACACTCTCAAGCTAGTGGAGATTGTAATTTGTAGTAATTTCTTGTTGTATTTTTACAGGCCTGGTACAACACCAAGGGCTATCACGCTGCTCCGACATTTCTAAATGTACTCAACAACATAATTCTGAGAAGCAAAGCTGCTGAGAAGGGATTAAACGCGTCCAGATTTGGTAAGATACGCGGTCGTAGTTCATTTTATGCCACGGATTTTCATTGTCGCGTTATCTTATTCCTCTTTCTCTTAAGTGCCAGGTGTTGTCGTTTCATGTCACGAGTTTTCACTGTTGCGTTACATTATTCCTTTTCCTACCCCAGTTGTTCAAAAGGTGGAATAACGCTATCCACTGGATAGCGAAATTGGTTTCCCTAATACTTATACAGTGGAACCCCGTTAATGCGACCGTCGTTGGGCCATAAAATGCTGGTCGTAACAACAAGGTGGTCGCATTAACGGGTCTTCAAAGTAATAAAACGAGTCAGTGATTTTTTCGTTTGGGTCGAAAGAATATGGTGTTAGTAACGAGGTGGTCGTAAGGCGGGGTTCCACTGTACGTATCGCTGGATAGTGATTTATCCGGTGGATAGCGCTATCCAACGTTTGAACTACCGGGGCTTGTTGTCGGTTCATGTCACGATTTTTCACTGTTGCGTTACATTATTCCTCTTTCTGTTAGGCCCAGGTGTTGTAGGTTCATGTAAGTTGACGTCTTGAAGGCACTTGATTTCTATCGATGGCTAAAGCGTTGTTGTTGTTTCCTTTTTTTAATTCCTTACACACAAACAGTTACAATTCATTGAAATTAAGTCTAATTATCGGTTACTAAATTTTACCTTACATTAAAACAGATAACTATTTTAACTTTTTATGTTCTTTCCTTTTTCCTTACAGGCATCAGCACAATGAACCATCCAATGAACTATACAAAAGAACAACTTAGCGATGAAACCTTGTAAGTCTAAAGTTATTCTGTTCTATACAAAGGTGTTGGAAACTAGAGTACAAACACTGTTTTAAAATGAGATTATTACTTAAGTGATGGCGATGATGATGATAATGATGGTGACTACAGTATATTGATTTCAATGTTGGTGTCAAAAATGGTGATGATGATAATGATGACGACTTTATGAAGTACATATTGATGTCAATGATAGTATCAAAAATCGTGATAGTTTTGATGAGGATGATGATGATGATGATTATGGCGATGATGATGTCGGCAATTATGACGCGACGATCGAATGATGGTGACAATGAGAATAAAAAAATATCGTATTTGTAGCTCGGCGTAATCAATTTTTCTTTTGCCGATTTTCCACCCGATTTGAAATTTTATGACCAGATTTACTTGTTTTATGTTAAAAAACGGATTTTCCTAGATACTGTGCTTAATGACTATAATCATGTTCGAGATAGTAATGTTTGATAACATCAACACAACGTGCTTTCACGCAAAAACTTACCGATGTGCTATTCATTTTCAGCTACAACCGTGTCATAGACGTACTTGTTGCGATCTGCGTGGTGTTTGCCTTATCCTTTGTTCCTGCCAGTTTTGTCGTCTACTTGGTCTGCGAGCGGGAATGCAAAGCTAAGCACCTGCACTTGGTCAGCGGTGTTCGTCCTTATATTTACTGGCTGTCTACATACGTCTGGGACTTGGTAAGTCACCAGACTGTAAAACTTTCAACTGTTAAAAGGCTTATATCTGCATTTCCTGCCCTAGAAAAGATGGATAAAGTACGGCTTATGCCTTTTTGTGGCCTCAACAATTTTCTTTCTTTCAGGGAAACTATGTTATTCCAGCACTTTGCTGTATTATCATTTTCTTGGCGTTTGGAGAAGATTCCTACACGTCAGCTGCGAATTTTCCACCAACGTTCCTTCTTCTTCTTTTGTATGGGTAAGTTGAGCAAGATCTTTCTAACTACAAATTTAAGATTCAATTAACATGGAACAAATTAATCGTGAGCAGTTTGCGTATCGTATTGTGTAAGTCAGTCATGGGTTTGATTTTCTCGAAGCTATTGGTGCCGCAGGCTTATTTTCTTCACCGAAAAAGTTTCTCGTCCACAGCAGCGTTTTCGTACCATTTGTTCACACTCAAATGAGCGTCCCTCCCAAATAAGCACCCCCCCCCCCCCCCCCCTCGGCAATCGTACTTGAAATTAATAATCACCCTGGTGGGGCGGCGTAATAGAGGATTTACGTTACTGCCGACATTTATGCTTGTTAACAATACTTAGTCCAAGATGGTAGTCTAGGCCTAATCTTCGCGAAAGAAGGAAGGAGGTAGCTTTTTGTAACTAAAAAGGACTGAACTCTTAAAATAGATTTGCAATCACAAATTCGTGTTAAAATTTTCTTTCAGATGGGCAATCACTCCGTTAATGTATCCAGCATCATTTTTGTTTACCGAGTCAAGCACGGCCTATATTGTGCTCATTTGTGTTAACTTATTCATTGGAATCAACACCACGCTTGCGACATTCATTCTGGAATTCTTCACCGACGATCAGGTAAGAAACTCGGAATCATTACAGTAAAAATCCACGAGTAAGAACGTACATTGTTCCAGCGTTTCTTACATAAATGGTGGTTAACATAAATTTAGGCTATCTAGGTTCTTAATTTCTTGCAAAAAAGTATGTCGTTGCTAAGAAGATTTTAGTGATTAGCACCCTTAAATTTGCATACCTAATGATTGCTTGTATTTTAATATGACCATAATAGAGATCTATTCTCACATGAATTTTAATTTATTGAGTCAAAACAACTTTATATACATGATTGTGCTGTAAAGCAAAATATTATAAACATTTTCTCAATGACCTAAGTAAATATTTTTAAATGGTTTTTGAAAATAAGAACCTTTCTCCAAGTTTTAGGCTAAAGAGGTTCTTATATAGAGGGGGTCCTAATGGCAAATTTTAGCCTAACAGGTTCTTAGATCTTAGGTTCTTACTCGTGGGTTTTTACTGTATACATTTCTAGTTCTCACTTTGAGCAAAATGTTGGCTTAGGGGAGGGGTAGGTGGGCAGTTTCCCAGAGACGTATAATGATCGGAAACTGGTCTCCTAATCTTGAGGGTAGCAGTAAGCGATGACCTAACCTGTGGTCTATCATGTTAAAGCTACTGAGCAGTACTTTCCTGTGGTACTGTTTATTATGCTGTACTAGGAGGTTCCAACTTTTGAGTCTGTGGAGGAAATTCTTAAATGTGACCATTCAAATGAAAGCTACTGAGCAGTACTTTCCTATGGTGCTGTTTATTAAACTTTACAAAGTAGCTCTAACTGTTGAGTCTGTGGATGAAATCCTAAAGTGTGGCCATTCAAATGAAAGCCACTGAGAAGTACTTTCCCGTGATACTGATCAATACGCTGCACAAGGTGGTTCTCACTGGTGTTGGTATTTATTTATTTTTTTTCTTTCTGAAAGGAACTGATTCAAATCAACGACATGCTAAAGACAATCTTCTTGATTTTTCCCAACTACTGTTTGGGTCGTGGACTGATCGATTTGGCCAAGAATCAGTTCATGGATGTCTTTGAGAGGTTTGGTAAGTTTCCAAACTTTTCCGTGAGTTTAAGCATCAACTGCCTCTCTGTCGCCATTAACTGTTTACAGTTTCTCATTTATTTTTTATTTCAATTGTTCGTTTACGTCTTTCGTTTTAGGCGTTAATCTTGTTCGAGATCCTTTCAGTTGGGATATTACAGGAAGAAATATTTTCATGATGATCATTCAAGGATTTTTGTTTTTCGTCATCACTGTCCTCATCGAGTACCGTTTCTTTATTCCTCAAAGGTTGGTGTATTTTTAATGCCTTGTTTGAGAGTCATTTTCGTAAACTAAAGAAACAGCTTACTTGCATAGTATTTTTAAAATACCTTTTGCCAATTCACGTATTGCACGATTTATGTCAAGTTGTGGTGTACTAGTTTGCTAAAATTAAAAGCGAAATTCAGGCCTTGAGGTTCTTGTGTTCTGTGCATCGTAGTCGTCATGTGATTTCGTTTTACTTGAATTTGTGTACCAAGTGCTCCCTTTCACTTCGTCGGGTAGTGCTTTTTACGCAGGCTAAGAGACCATTTTCGAGTTACCCGAAACCTCTTTTTTAAAACGAGGTTAAGTGCGAAGTCTTCGATATAAAACGGTCATCTTCTGAAAAGTTTTTCCACATCATTTGCTTGCCCTAGCGTTGAAAGCAAAGGTCTTTGGAAATCGGATATAGCCTGAATTCCTATTTGCTGTGTTTTGTTGCATCTTCTCCACCTTGCTTACTGGCATTATTTGAGTGTCAATGTATTTAGCGCGAAAGCACTAATTGGGGAGATTATATTTACGTCTCCTTCTGGAAACGGGACCGCCATTTTATTTGGCCATCCGAGCCACGCGAAGGTCTAGCCATTTGCAGAGCAAAGGCAGTAACCTTCCATTCGCAGTTATTGTAAGACTCTGAGTATTGCTCCGACCCCGGGAATCGAACTCGCGACCTTCCGCTCTGCAGTCAAGCACTTCACCGAATGAGCTAATCTTGCCGATTTAAAGTAATTTTAAACGTTTCATTTTCATTTCGCCAGGCGCGTTAAAGTGTCACTTAAACCAGTGCAGAACGAGGATGATGACGTGGAACGAGAAAGACAGCGTATTGAAAGAGGAGGAGGGACCAACGACATTTTGCGACTGAACAATCTGACTAAGGTAACATTCAATACCGCGTCACTTTTGGAGTGTTCGTAATGTCAATAAAGAACTAATTGGCCATGTTCAAGACGAGCGGGAAACTGGTACCGAACGACTTAAAAGATCGCAAAGGGTCAAGAAATCGGTTGGAGGGACGACAAAAATAAACAATCCCAAGAAGCTTTGTTGTCGCGTATCGTAACCAATTTTTTCGAGTTCAAATCTCAGAAGCGACGCTATTTGTAGGTTCAGTTTGTTGTTGGTTCTCGTTCATACTGTGAAAGGTTTTTTTTTCGATGACTCTGGTTTTCCCCTTCTCCTCAAAGGCCAACAATTCCAAATTCTATTTCGATTACTTCCCAACTCTTTGCAACTCTTTATCACAGCTATTCCTGGGTTATTGTCAATGAGTATAAAGCGCTTGGAAACTCTGCATACCTTTCACATTCGTGCAATGACTATCTATAGAACCGAGTCTTCACACGTGCATTCATGTTTTAGGTGTACAGGTCTAGAAAAAGACGAAACGTTGCTGTCAACAGACTTTGCGTCGGAGTCCCCAAAGGCGAGGTGAGACGATAAATCAGTCTTGTTTAGTCTTTGTTGTGTACTGATTAAAGCTGTGCATTTTACTAGCTTGCGATCACAGCCTCACTATATCTCTATATGGCCCTCGGAAAGGAAGGCGTTCTTTTTTTCCGATGATTTTTACGAAGTTTATCAAAATGTGCGTTGAAAGGGCACGTTGAAACCAAACGTTTCGAGGGTACTCCCTCTCAGTGGTTTAAAGCAACTAAAAAACGCAGGCGCAGTGAAATGTTCTTTTTTCCCCCTGTTCTTACCAATCGCCAGATCACAGGTTAGCACTTTACAATCTATTAAACCCTGGGTAAGAGAGGGGATAAATTGAAACATTGTGAACTCTTTGCTCAACTCACGTATCATATCCAGGGGGTTCAAATAACACTTTTACATTACTTTTTAGTGGTTTTAAACGCGTGATGTTTTGTTTTTTTCTGCTGTAGTGTTTCGGCCTGTTAGGCGTAAACGGAGCTGGCAAAACCACCACTTTCAAAATGCTTACAGGAGATATATCAGTGACCGAAGGAGAGGCGTTTGTTGATGGCCACAGGTAAACAAACTGAAATTGGTCATATCGCTCTCTTCTCTCATTTCTCGATTTGCAGCCCTTTGCAATTCCCTCACGTTTCTAAGTTAGCATTCGCGTTTCGTCTAGTTTTAACTACTCGCTGTGCCTTGAGTCCTAGCCAGAGAAAATAGAGGAGATTTCGCGACACGACCACTAGTTTTCCCGCCAAAAGAACGACTGCAAAAATTCATACTGATGACGTATTACAACCTAGATCTGGGTAGTGCTTCTGATTGGTTGAAGCGAATTTCCTTCGCGGCACCACCAATCAGAAGCACTACCCAGATCTGGGTAGTGATAGGTCATCAGTATGGAATTTTCGCTCGTTCCTAAGTCGTCTTTTCGCGGTGGCGTCGCGAAATGTGGGCTGTTCTCTCAGGCTACTTGTGTCTAACACCCTTTTACGTTTATTACGGAGCACCACTTAATTTGTTTCGAAATTCTCTCCTTTTATAGCATTTTAAGCAACATAAATAACGCTCATCAATCCATGGGCTACTGTCCTCAGTTTGACGGGCTTGATAACCTACTGACAGCCGCTGAACACCTTACGCTGTACGCGCGGCTTAGAGGAGTTCCCGAGCAAGATGTGAAACAGGTTTGACTTGTTTTCTGTTTTGCAGAAAGGTGTTATGTTATGTTTCTTTTTATGCCGTTTACGTTGTAAACTGTAACTACATCTACTGTGCGTGATAGTATCGTAGCCCCATTGTTAAGAAAATTTGGTAATCTATCCATCTGAGAGCTTTGGCTGTGACGTCAGAGTACGCTGAATGAATTGAATTTTTTGTGATTAAGAGGTCGACTTGAATGTGATAAAGTGATTAACGTTAACAATTCAACCTGCCGGATGACCTAAATGTATTGAACTTCGAAAAATGCGCGATAAATGACGTTAAGCATAGACGTCAAATTTAATGCCGGGCTAACATGCGCATGGCAAGTATCTTGAAAATGTTGGATTGTGGGCCAGAAGTAATAATTATCTTTGTTTTCAGGTTGTCGACAGTCTCATTCTTCGAATGAATCTCAGTGAGTACAGAAACAAGTGCGCTGGGGCGTACAGTGGTGGAAACAAGAGAAAGCTGTCCACAGCCATTGCACTGGTCGGCAATCCACCAATCGTTTTCCTTGTAAGTATCCTTGATTGTCCTAAGTTTCAATTTAGCTAATTTGACAACCCCTGCCAGCAGCTCTTTTCTTTTGCTTGCTCGAGAAAGACTGTATGAATCGAGGAAGAATTTTTTTAAGCATACGTGGCGTGTTAGTAGGATACAGTTTCGAACCCAGGCCTAAAAGCCGTGCGCTTGCTACAGCGCGCTTGGTTTATGACTGTCGGCTTATCAATAAACGGAAACTCGCGCTTAAAAAAAAACTGTTTGACGAGAGAAAACAAGATTGACTAGCCCAGAAGTTGGGGCTGCGGCGACCTCGAAGGCCGGAAGAGATTCAAGTAGAGCCTCCTTTTTTTTCTTCTCGATTAGGAAGACAAAAATCATACGTTTCTAGGAAACTGCCCACTTACCCCTCCCTAAGCCAACATTAACACTTACTTCTCGCTTGGGGCAAAATGTTGGCTTAAGGGAGGGGTAGGTGGGCAGTTTCCCGCCAGAAATGCATGATGATCCGAAATCTTCATGTTGAGGAAGCTAGCACAATTTTTTCCCACTTGATGACGTTTCTATTTAATTGGCTTGTGGTCACAACACACAAATAAGTTACTCAAATTGCGGTTGTCCTTTTTGCAGGATGAACCCACAACTGGCATGGACCCAAAAGCTCGCAGATTCCTGTGGAATATTATCACCGGAATTGTTAAGGAGGGCCGCACGGTTATTTTAACTTCCCACAGGTAAGGTCACTGAAACAGTCACTCATTCACTATAGTGAGAATCAATACACAAACCAAAATGTAAGAACCACCTTGTATAACTTATAATCAGTGCCACAGGAAAGAACTGCCCAGTAGCTTTTATTTGAGTGGTAACTCTTAAGGATTTCATCCACAGACTCAAAAGGTTAGAACCACCTTGTACAGCATATTAAACAGCACTACAGGAAAGTACTGCTCAGTAGCTTTCATTTGAATGGTAACACTTGGGGATTTCTTCCACAGACTCAAAAGTTAGAAAGACCTTGACCAGCATAGCAAACAGTACCACAGGAAAGTACTACTCAATAGCTTTCATTTGAATGGTAACACTTAGGGATTTCTTCCACAGACTCAAAAGTTAGAAAGACCTTGTACAGCATAACAAACAGTACTACAGGAAAGTACTACTCAATAGCTTTCATTTGAATGGTAACACTTAGGGATTTCTTCCACAGACTCAAAAGTTAGAAAGACCTTGTACAGCATAACAAACAGTACTACAGGAAAGTACTACTCAATAGCTTTCATTTGAATGGTAACACTTAGGGATTTCTTCCACAGACTCAAAAGTTAGAAAGACCTTGTACAGCATAACAAACAGTACTACAGGAAAGTACTACTCAATAGCTTTCATTTGAATGGTCACACTTAAGGACTTCATCCACAGACTCAAAAGTTAGAAAGACCTTGTACAGCATAACAAACAGTACCACAGGAAAGTACTACTCAGTAGCTTTCATTTGAATGGTCACACTTAAGGACTTCATCCACAGACTCAAAAGTTAGAAAGACCTTGTACAGCATAACAAACAGTACCACAGGAAAGTACTGCTCAGTAGCTTTCATTTGAATGGTCACACTTAAGGACTTCATCCACAGTTTCAAAAGTTAGAACCACCTTAAGTACCATAATAAAAAGTACCACAGGAAGGTAGTGCTCATGTTGGAAGCATCCTTTATAGCTTATTGAATAAAAGTAAAAGGAAATTACTGCTAAGTACCTTTCATTGAATAACCACACCTTAAAACTGCGGTTACCATTTTTTTTTGCAGTATGGAAGAGTGTGAGAATCTGTGTAGTCGTTTAGGAATCATGGTTAATGGACAGTTTAAATGTCTCGGTAGTCCACAGCATTTGAAAAACAAGTAAGTTACTAGGACTATAAAACTGTTCACAGGTTGCGGGCAACGTAGGAGGTATGAATGAAATGTTGCGGTATTTCACAGTAATAGAACAGTGGCGCTTTTTAAGCTCATCGTCGGTTAATGTGCGTCAGAACATGTGCCTAGTCCCAAAATTAGGGATTTAAGGCAATGAGGCAGGTATCCATGGCAAGCCTGCGAACAAATTAATTTCTGTGCGAGTAGCCCTAGCTGGTACAGTTACACTTAACTTTCATCTTCACTAGAAAAGTAACCCTCTACTCATACTTCTTCCAAAATGTCTGATCAAGTATAGGACCGAGTGGGTTTGGTAGGGAAAGACACTTGGTCGCAACAGGAGCCTATGAGCTTGAATTGAATTTTAAACTTAACGCCTAAGACGATGCGCTAGTGTGGTCAGCAGAAATTCATGCTCCCCTCTCCTAGTCCACTCCCCAGAAAAACAACAAGAACTAAACAAAGTATAGAAGGCCGTCTCATGTCACGAAGAAGCCTTCTAATCGTTGTTGTTGTTGTTGTTTTGTTGTTTTGTTGTTTTTGTGTTATTTTGTTTTTTCTCTTTTTCTCGTCTTCCTTTGTCTAAATTACGCTTTGCCGCATAGAAGTGGTTCTTTTGCCATAAGGATTATGACGAATTCGTTTCGGTTTTTCTCAAGGTATGGAGATGGATACACGGTTACTTTGCGAATCGGGGGAGAAGAGCCCAATTTGGACGCTGTGTCAGAATTTATCAGTAGCCTGTTCCCCGGTGCTGTGTTGAAGGTAAGAAATTCAGCCGATTTTGCACTCGCATAGCGTAAAGTAATTTCCCTTTTCGGAAAGTTGCCACGTTGTTCGGACAAAGCGAAACTGTGGTCGGACTTTATCACGCGTGTTGAACGGCAATAGTTCACTTTGGAGTTGCACCATGCCTCTGTTTCAAGGAGAGGCTAAGAGCTAAGACATTCTCATGAAAATGAAACTGAGTTTCATAAGAAGGTTTTGCACTAAGCCTCGTTTTCAAAGTGAGAGTGTTTGGAACTCTGAATTGTCCTATTGTGCGTGGTAGGTGGGAATGATTATTGACTACTGCCAAGAGATATCCTTTGCAATGTTATTTCTTTTGTGTGAGAACTGTAACTTCAATGCGATTTCTTTATTCTTTATCTTTTTGTTTATTTTTATTTATTACAGGACAAACATCATAACCAGCTTGAATATCAGTTCCCATCTCAAGGACTTGTTCTTTCGAAGGTTTTTGGTCATTTAGAAGCTAACCGAAAGATTTTTGACATCGAAGATTACTCAGTTTCACAGACAACACTTGATCAGGTTGGTTAGAATGTTGCTATTCATAACGTTTCAACAGTGGAAAAATTTAAAAATAAATCGTCAGCTAAGTAGGAAGGCACAGTTTTCATTCGAAATTCCTCTCAGTCAAAGAAAATCCTTGCGCACTTAACAGCTACACGTTAGACCTTTTTCTCACATATTCCTCAATTTCAGATACGTATATTTTCTATGGGTATATCACGAATTGGTAAAGTGAGCGGCTCCCAGTTGGCTTGCTAGCTGAATATTGGTAGAGCGCTCTACCGGATTTAGTGCGTCCTCCCCTACCCCCTTCCCCCTTCCCCCGTCCCCTTTTTTTTCTGAAATTATCTTCGTAAACGCCGCTTGTAAGCTTTTACATCTTCGTAAGGGGACTTAGCAGGGCTTATAAACGGAGGGGCTATACCCGGTGGGGGGCTTATTACGAAGTAGAGGGGGGCTTGCATCTGAGAGAAGGGGCTTATAATCAGAAGTTTATAGGTAAATGGGCCTACAACTGGGTTTGGGAGGGGGGGGGGTGGTGATGGTGGCTATAAGTGAGGGAGAGGGGGCTTATTAGCGGCAGATTTCGGTAACCCCTCTTTCTCTAAGTTTTCTGTATCCCTCACTAATTATCTGGGTACAGTTTGGTCTGTGGAGTGGATAACTTGACTTGGTTTTTGTTTCCCTATTTTAGGTGTTCATAAACTTTGCTAAAAATCAGACGGACGGGTCGGGCGAAGATACGTCTTCACCGACACCAGTGGAACAAGAGCGTCCACGTGACCATCATCACGAGGGAAGTACCTACATGAGGATGACCGAGTATCTACCAGGCGAGGTCGAAGTTTAAAAAATCTTACCTTCAAATAATTTGAGTTATCTGTAGCGTAGCTTAGACAGTTAAATGCCTTCAAACCGTCTCAGTTTAATCGGAAAGGCCCCGGGTTTTTAGCTTCCAAACCCAAAGACCTTGCAACCTTTCGATTTTTCTTCTGTAGTACATCTCGAGGTTTTTAAACGTTAGGATATGGAATGTACTTTCATTAAATCCGGCGTCATGTTTTAGATGTATAGGAATTTAATATAATTAACGAAATAATTAGAACTATTTTTCCTCGTGGGCTCCGTTCTTTTATGGTAAGACATAAATTCTACTCTCACATGTCAGTAACTCTCTTGTATCTAGCCTACAGTGTCAGCAAGGTGTGTGACTTTGTCTTTGTGAGGTTGACCGGCACTGGTTGTGGTCGGTTGTCCATAGCAACAGTCATTCGCTTATGACATGAAAAACCGGTTTGGATTTTTTCTTACGGGCGAATTGGCAATTTCATTGAACGAATTTGTGGCCTGATAGCTGAGAGGTAAAAAGTTTCCTTTTAAGAATGAAGCACCATAAAGCAATATTCAGAATTTGTAGTGTTGGATAGATAGTTCGCGTAGAAACCACCTCTCAATTCTAAGTTAGTGAGATGAGGGTGTTTTGCGCGCAAAGACAAATGCAGTTTAAAATAAGAGACAGTAGTTGCGTTCATGGCAAACGGCGAGCTGGGGAGATTACCTTCCTGTTTCTTTATGATTACGCGAAATCAAAAAAAACGGTTTTTCAAGTTTCTGGTGAAAAAAACTCTCCCTGCGCGTGGAAAACGGCAAAATTAGAAAGTAATAAGTGAAATTAAAAACGGTCGTTTGCCGTAAAAGTGATGCTTTCTCTTTATATTTTTAAATTTCCGAAGTATGTAGTCTTGATGTGAATTTTGTGAAGTGCAAACTGCTTGAATGGTATAAGACGGACACGACCGCTGTTTCAGTAAGTTACAAGGGCTTTCACCCCCCACAATTATGTACGACAGTTTTCAAACACTCTTTCTTTGTAGCAAAAGTGCCTGGTATGATATATTTTTTACACATTTTTTTTCTCACCTTGTAATTGTTGGTTACGTTTTTACGTATTCGTTGAAAATCTCGGCCTTAAGGTTCCCCTCCCTTAATGTATTAGTATTACTGTGCCTGTCACGCAACGGATCTCCCAGGAAGAAAGATTGCGTGACGGTTCAAGTAATAGCCGTAAGAAGGAGTAAAGAAGACGAGAACAAATGTAGGTGGTATTAGATACTTGTATTATGTAAATTTTGATAGATATCGTCTAGTGAATAGTTAATAGAGAATATGGCTAACGGTAAAATAGCGTGACAGTCACGTCAAAGTTGTGAATTATAGTGACGTGACAGAGCTGCACAGTTTTCGAATTTGGGTAAAATCTAGAAATGTAGTAGGTTAATTGTCATAGTTTTGAATTGTACAGTTTTGGAAATATCGTGAGAAGTAGCTCTTTAGTACGTTCAACGTGGGTTTGCGAACTTAACTACACGTTTAGTCTGTCCATCAAGTCTTCAGATCAACAAAGGCGAGTTGTTCGAGTTGCTTCTCGGATAATGTATTAAGACTTAACACTCGCTTTTGAAGGCGTCCATTTTTTTGTACTCCTTTGGGCTTTCAGACTTTCAGGAACGTAAAGATGCACCAAATTAGATATACCCGGTATTAAAAAAGAAAAGAGTTGCAAACAACCACCATTTTATTTATTCTAGTATTTTTTTGTCAGGTTTTTAGATGTTAAAAGACTGTAAGCAAACGCTCTTTTATCAGGGTAGCAGTAAAGCAAAACGAAAAGACAGAAAGAAAACGCTAACGACCCTTGTCCTTACGGTTCCTTGGCCTTCTGAGGCGCCGAAGTCAGGTAGTGAAAAACCAGCTATTCCTGGTTTCTAGGCTCCGGTGACCGAAAAGTTCCATAAAGGCTTGTGAAAAGAATTTTGGTTTCAAGCTACTCTCTTCCATGCTTGTGCCTAGGAGCGGCACTGAAAACGAAAAAATCTATATCTACTGCTTCTCCTGGAAGACTACGGTATATCTTGTCGAAAAATATTCCCCGGTGATTTGATTTTTTCGGTTGCCTATGGACTGCCATTTCTCGCATAATGCTCCTTGTTTGCCCCCTAAAATTTTGCACGACCATTTTTTTTCATTTCTGCTGGGTATTACAGTCGTCCCAAGAGAAATTAAAGAAGATGCTTATGCAAGAATTTGGGGGGCAATCAAGGTGTATTATGGGAGATGTGAAAGTGGAGCATGCCCCTGGGACGAAAATTAACACTGCTCGTTGGGAATCTCGTTGGGTATCACTTGGTGTTAGAGATCGCGCGCACCCTTTCTTATTTTCAGCCGCTGACCAACCTAAATAAGGGCTTAGAAAACGATAACAACTGCTTTCATTACCTTGAAAAAGAGCGACTTGCTTTAGTCTCAAGTATGACCGGTATTGTTGTTCTAGACCTCGTAACTCGTTACCACGGTCTGGCACCGTGGTTAATTTTTCGCCCGATTTCTACAACAAGGATATGTCTGGCTAGTTTTAATGTATATTTTTTGTACATCTTTTATTTTTAGCTATTGTTCCATTTGTGGTACTAAAATATTTCTCTAAATTAACGGTATTAATATTTTCGTTAAACAAGCAAGGGCTCTAAAGTTCTGAGAAGAGAGATAAAGCCAATAGTTTTTCTCTTGTAGCTAGTATTTTAAATACATGGACAATTTTTTTTGTTTTCTTGAAAGAAAAACACGGTTTTGGAGTTCAAATAAACTGTTTAATGCAAATAACCTTTAATGTCCTCGCGTCATTTTAAATATAGGTCAGTAAATGGCTTTATTATATAGACACGAGTGTTTTACAGGAAAATATACCACTCGTAAAATTCATAAAAACTACATCCGGGACCCGAGTGGTTTATTTTCCATAATCTCACACGTGAGTTTATCGATGACGTAATTTCAGTCATTTCCCTCTATTATTTTATCGATGTCTTTTTGTCTATATAATAAAAAGAACATTACACAGCGGCTTGAAGATATGAATTTTATCTTCGAGTGGAAAAACAATATTTTACGAACGAGCGCAGCGAGTGAGTAAAATATTGTTTTTCCACTCGAAAATAAAATTCATATCTTCGCGCCACCGTGTAATATCCGCTATGTCATACACCCACATACGACCCATTTGAACGAAAAGGGTTAACAAAAATTCAAGAAATATAGTTACAAACCTACTTAATTGTAACTTGACTTAGAGAATTGGCATGAACGCAAATTACTGTAGCCAGTCAATGAAGTATAAAACAGCCTGAGAAAACAGTCGACTTTTCGCGACGTCATCACTGGTTTCCGCGAAATGAGGGCTGAGGAACAAGCGCAGAAGTTCCATGTAGATGACGTGTCACTACCCACATAGAGGTAGTCCTTCTGATTGGTTGAAGTAAATTTCTTTCGCGGCACGACCAATCAGAACCACTACCCAGGTCTGTGTAGTGACACGTCATCAGTATGGAATTTGTGCGTTCGTTCATGAGATGTCATTTCGCTGGGTAATCAGTGTGCTGGCGTAAGGAAATGTCGGCTATTTTCAAATGCTAAGGAAATAGCAAGAGGCGCACTGTTTGATTGCGATATGGAGACGCCTCCATGTGCGGCCATCAATCCAAATTCGCCACTTTAGAAGCCAGAAGGGAACTGGAGACAAAATACTTCCCGCAATTATTTCTTGGATTGTTTGTGGCGATCGCGTGCCGGTCAGCAACAGGCCATTTGCACGATGACGTCATTTTACTACTGATACCAGAATCCTTCAGGGTTTTGTTGTCTTGTACAAATTACGCCTTTTGTTATTTTAACCTCGCTGGAATTACCAAATTTAAATAATACGAAAGGAAAAACGGAAAGGATTCAGGTCGTTGTAGTAAAATAACGCTACCGTGCAAATGGCCGATTGGCAAATATTTTTCTGTCCCTAGTAATAGGCCAAGAAGTCTTTCCTTGTACTTTCTATATTTCTTAAATGGGCCCTTTGCAGCTAGCCATTCACGTGGTACAAAAGTGCCGTGCTGGAGAGAAAAAGTCGCACTGGGACAAGACAAACAAAGAAAATTACCATTTAAAATTATGTATGTCTTTTGTTTGTCTTGTCCCAGTGCGACGTTTGCTCTCCAGCGTGGTTACCTGCAAGGGGCCTATTACAGTAGCCAACCAAAGTACTATACATAGATGGACCCTCCCATAGGCGACCATCAGGTCTTGACATCCCCTATGAGAGGTTTGTATAACATTAAGATCCAGCAAATTTGGCTTCAGCAGCCACTCGCTCATCCACCAAATCCAGTAACACTTCTAGAAGCGGAACTGCAAACGCTCCTTGACGCTTCAGCGCGGATTCCACTTCGGCCATCCATGCGTTCTCTTGCTCTGTCATCAACCTCGCCTCTTCCTCCTTCTGAGCTGCGCTTTCCTCCATGATATTTTCTAGATCCTTGGACGAAATGTTCAGTATTGAGCAAGCTTTGCTCCGAGCTTCTTTCGCAGCAGTTCTCGATGTTTCTCGCCACTGTTTTTCGTGTAGCTCGTCTAGTTTGCGACGCATCGCGCGCGTACTTGCAAGAAGTTCTTCCACAAGAGTTCGCACCAATGCTTGAAACTCCTCGATTCGTTCCTGGGCCTTATCGAGCTTGCGCTGAAGCGAGGCTATCGTTGCTTCGCTCTGATTGGCCAATCCCTGAAGCTGCTTTGTAGCCGCTGCCTCCATCTCGCTCACCACTAATTTAGCTTGGTTACGCAAAGTCTGGGATCTGCAAACAGAAAAATTAAAATTGCATTCTTCCCAGGGGCGGATCTAGGGGGAGGGTGCAGGGGGTGCGCACCCCCCCACCCCTGAGATGACCTGCGGTTTTCTAATACAACTGGTATTCTGCAAAAAAACTATATGATTTATTGGTGTTGAAGTAGAGCAAGAGACGAGTGCACCCCCTCCTAAAAAAATCCTGGATCCGCCCCTGCTTCCAAAGAAAAACGTTTTAGCGTGTCGGGGCAATACATTTTATACTCATTTTGACAAATATTTCTAGAGAAAGTATTCAGTAAAGCATAGGCTGCTGCAGGAGCCGGGCTCCTGGCTGCTGTAAATTAATCGACAGTAAAAAAGATTTACCGTATAGGTTACCCACTATAATACAATTGGCGAGAACTGTTTTAAATTGGAAAGGGTTGCTTATGGATCGTGCAGATCTAAGAACTGCGTCTGTACCAAAAAGAACGCTAAATTTCCTCGTTCTCTCCTGCGTAATCTAGATCTAACCCCAAACCTATGCACATAAGACGTATTTTTATCGCAAAACTATTGCTTCTAAAAAAAACTCTGCCTCCTCTGAACGTTTTCCGATTAAAATTTAGTACCAACTTACTTTTTATCGTATCTTGATCATGGACCCGTTTTTCAACATCAGCTCTATAATAGCTTGCAAACGCAGATGTACCTCCTGTCGTCGCTTCTCTTTACCCGAAAAGTAATAATCCTGGCAAACAAGAATTAACTTTTGTAGACGCCGCGCCAATTTATTTTCGACATGTAAACATAACAAACGCGCACGAATCTTAGAAGATTGATTAGTTTTTGGTTTTTAAGAGCTAAACTGTGATTGGCTAAAATGTCCTACGTCACAAAAACCATTTGGCAGCTCGGGTTCGCAGATGTTTCTTTTCGAGTGCCGGAGAGAACCGACGACCGGAAATACGTCTGTGTTCGCAGGCTGGCTATGCTATTGGATAGCATAACTTCCCGCTCGCTAGAACAGAAAGTCATTTACCAGGCATACTGATGTACGATAATTTCCCCTGGCTATTACAAACATCTCGCGTCCTTGAATGTGAGGGGGAGGGGGTGGGGAGGTTAAAGAAACTCGGTGCTTCTACGTCAGTGAGACCCTACCTTGTTAACTGTTGAGTCTTTTTCTTAAGCTCCTCCTGGCAGTTCATCAGTTCTTGACGAAATTTCTGTTTGTCCCTCATCTCCCCATCCAGTCGGTGCTCAAGAGTTTCAATTCGTAGTTTGTTAGTTTTCTCCCTTTCTTTAAGCTGAGAATACTTCTCTTCCACATTCTTTGCCGTGTCTGAGTCTTGCTTGGCTTTTTCTTCCACGAGTTTCATCTTGGTTTTCATTTCATCGAGGAGTGTCTTCTTCTGAGTAACAGCGTGCTCAAGCCTTGAATTATTGTCTTGTAATTCCTTCAGCCTTGCTCTGAGCTGTTCATTCTCGCCCCCTAGCGTTCTGACAATGCTTGCCAACCGAATACACTCCATTGTGGCCAATCGCAGTTCTTCTTCTAAGCGCTTCCACTCTGCAATCGAGAGTGCAGTCGGTCTCACATCTTCTTCTTTTTGCTCCTTCAACTCTGCTACCAAACGTTCGTTCTTTCGCTCGCACATCTTCAAGTTGTCAGTCAAATGCTGCACCGAGTTCCTGCTAAGTTGTAGTTTAGACAGCAAGGAATTGTACTCCGTTTGCAAGCTCTCGAAATCGTTCCTCTGCAGATTCAGCGACTTAACAGCTTTATCTTTCGACTGCCGAAGTGCTGAAACTTCTTGCGTCAAGCTTAGAATTCGCTGCTTCATGCTTGCCCATTCGTTTCTTCGCGGCGTTTTCTTCGCCACCTTTTTAGGCTGCGGAGTTTCCTGCCTACGAACAGGCACCTTACCCTTCTTTACACTGCTTTTAAAAGCAATGGTGTCCTCCTCGTCCGTTGATAAGACTTCATCGGCGTCTAAATTCACATTAACACTTGAATCGACAAAACGAGGGAAGTCATCTGTCTGCGTGCCTTGCGTGACACCGATTCCTTGCGTGACATTCACACTTTGCGTGGCTCGTATTTCTTCAGCGTCTTTTGGAGGGCTACGTAAGATTCTGTCAGCGATACGCCTTACTTGTTCATCATAACTACTTAGAGATTCAACATGTTGCTTAACAATTTCAGCATCTGCGTTAAGAGTTTGAGAGGCCACTTCTTTGTCACTAATAACATTTTGTTTTTCTGTTACTTTGCTGTTTGACAGCTCATTATAACGTCTATTTAGAGTCTCAAACTCATCTGCTAACCCACTGAATTCTTCAGTGAGTGTTTGATTTTTTTCTTGTAACGCCTTTATTTCGAGCCTCAAAAGCTGATTTTGTTCCTCAAGCTCGCTACTCAAGGATTGTCCTTGGAGAGCCTTTTCCTGCCAACTCTGCAACTGGTCTTCACGCTTTTCCACTTCAAGACGGAGCGCATCAAAGGCTTCCTCTCCCGCCGCTATCTTGCTACGCAGCGAAGAGTTCTCCTCTTTCTCTTCGCTGATTTGAACACGGAGCTCTTGGACATTCGCCAGATCATTAGCATGCTGGACTCTAAGAACATCCACCTCCTCCAAAACATCATGCCTTTCTTTCGCCAGAGCCTCGTATTCGTGTTTATAATAAGCCAACTCTTTCCAGACTTGATCACTATCCAAATGCCGCAGTTCTCGCTCTTCCGGTCTTTCCGGAAGTTGAGAATCACTTCCGGTTTGATCAGCGTTTGAAACCTCATAAGTCTTAATCTGTTCTAGCACAAGTTGGTAATTTTCTTTCAACATTCTGTAGCGCTGTTGCCGTTGCGAATGAGCGCGTCTTGTCTCTACAAGTTCCGCTTCTTTGAGCTCCAGAAGCTTCTTCAGTTCATCTATAAGCTTCCTGCTTTCACTTAGCCGGTTCTCAAGCTCATCAAGAGCTGTTATTTTTTTCAGTTTTCTTTCCGTCTCTTGATTCGTCATCGCGATTTCCGATCTCAGTTCCTCAATACTTTCATCCGAGCCGTCCGTTGGTCGTTGTTCCGCGCTTTTCGATTTTAGCCCTTTTCGAGAATAGGAATCTTGTGTTCTCTTGATATCTCTCTGAGGCACCCTGTGGTCGTGCTCGCTTGATTCATTTAATCTGTCCTCACGTCTCGAAACTTCTTCCGAACGAACGCCACCTCTGACAGCGTCCTTTAGTTCCTCAATAATCAACTCTTTAACTCTAACGTCTTCTGTTAACTTGGCTGAAGACTCTCTCAGCCTCTCGGTCTCTTGCAGTAACTTGGTTTCCTTTTCCTGATAAACTGAGCAACGTGCTTGAAGATCGACCACGGACTTCTGCAGAGAAGCAAGTCCTTTGCGACATTCTTGCTCGCGGTTCTGATTATTTGCCTGAAGTTCTTCCAGACGTTTGATAACGTTTTCTTGCTCCGTTATGTGACTAACAGCCTGTTTGTGACTCTCCTTCGCCTGTTCAAGTTCACTTTTCACTGCCACTAAATCACTCTCAAGTTCTGTAATTTTTTCAGACTGTTCTTGTAATGACTCTAATTGCTCTTTGACTACGTTTTGTTTCTCATTTAACTTTGATTCAGCCTCGTCGCAATTCTTTGCAACTTCAGCGCTTTTTAATGTCAACTCATTGACCTCACTTTGTAATGATCTAATCTTTTCCTCTAAAGTTGCATTCGCTTCGATCGCCGAAGCCATGTTTAACTTCTGTTCACTAAAATCACTAACTTGTTTCTCCAAACTTACGATTCTTAACTTCAGCTGATTTTTCTCCTCCGTTATCTTATCCAGATTTTCTTTAACGGTTTGATCATCCACCTCCTTCTGCGCCTGATGAGCTTTAAGCAAACTGGACAAATAGCCATTTTCTTCGCGTAGTTCTTTCTGCTTTGCCGAAAACTCGCTTTGTATCTCATCTAATTTTTGCTTGAGTTCCTCGTTTTCAATCAACAGGTCGTGGTAGCGTGTTTTACTATAATGAGACTCATCCTCCGTCGCTAATATCCTCTCTTTTAATTCCTTGATCTTTTCATCCTTCACATGCAAGATTTCCAAAACCTTTTTATCTTTCTCCTCGCCTTTCTCTTTTTCTCGAGCGACTACCATGCTAACGACCGAAGTAACATCGGGTTGAGCAGATTGTAATCTCCGCCACAGATTCCAAACAAAGTCTTTATCAGCTTTACACTGAGCCAGCTCTTCCAAAATAGCCTGCTTTTCTGCCATTAAATCTTCCACAATATTCTGCTCTTTAGTTCCTTCCATAGCAAGCTTGTTCATTGACTAATTCGACCAATTTCCCACGAATGGATTCAACTCTTGATTTGACGCCGTCAGTGGTTACTGAGCACACTTTCAACCAGAATCGAGCGGAGTATTATCATCTTCGAATTAAAATCATTCTAATGGCAACAGCTGCCTTTTAAATACTGAAAAACTCTCACAACATTTTAAGAATTATCGAACGTCCTTCTAACCGCCATTGCCGCCATATTGTTTTGAGTTCCAGTCTCTCTCAAAATGATGAACAGGGGGGAGTCTGAGTCTAAACTCATTTCCTGTTTCTGCGGTGATAGAAACGAGGGAAACGAGGAAATATAAACGCATTTCTGGAAAGGAATAAAACTTTAACTTAGCATGTCGTATGTTCCAACATACATCTACAGAAGTATAAACTGTTGAATAATAACAAAAATTTAAATCTAGCGTTCTGGCCAAAATTAAAATAAATATATAAAAAAGGGTACAGGATTCAGGTACTGAATGAGGCATATTTTGCACTCCCGGGATGTATTTCTATTTGAGCAAAACAGAAGTAATTAAGGACCTTCCAATTCTTAAACCCTGAAATTGAGGAAACTGGTTGAGAAAGCCGGCAAAAATCAAAGGCAAAACTACAGTGCTGTAAACCGGTCGACGTTTCGCTACGCCAACACTGGTTTAATTCCCTCGCGAAATGAAGGGGGTAAAAATCAATGGTGGTGGCGTCTCGAAATGTCAGCTGCTTTCCGACAGGCCACTTGCGATCAGGTGCTCTTGAATTATTTTATTTCAAAGAGGAGCTGGCAAACAAGAAATAATAGCTAGAGGATAAGATCCTATGTAGTCTGCTTAGCAAACGTTTCCTTGCGGTTTCGGAGCAAAGAAAGCCGCGAGGAACGAGAGTCAAAGACCTAGCGAAAAATGGAGCGAGTAAAAGAGCGAGGAGAGGGTGAGGGAAAAAGTAGGGGATCCCTGAACGTGCCGTGCATGAATCTTTTGGTTTTTGTTAATACATTGTGGCAAGAGTGCATGAAAGGACCTCTTTTATCCTCTCTTCACGACTGAATAACTTAACGGAACCTTTTGCTTGAATGCCTTGTACGGAAAAGACAGACGAAAACCACTGTAAAGAAATTTACTGTGATTACATTTGAACTTTATTAACCATGATTTGATTGCACAAATACGCAGTTCTTTTAATTATCTGACCATTCTCTGAGCCTAAAAACTTGTAGGAAATGCTATATAGAGAGCTCTACTAAAACCCGTTGAAACGTCCACAATTGGGATTGTGGATAGTTCTGATAGCTACAAGGAGAGTGTTCCCATAGGGGGTACTGTCTTTATATGGCCTAAATGGGGATGTGCTGCTGGACAGGATATGGTTTTCGTCCTCTCTCTCCTAAACAGGGTATGTAATATTGTGTGAGTTTGTCAGGGCTATCATTAAGTTTTTAACGTCTGCGACTCAGCGACAGAAATTCCATACTGATGACGTAAAATTTGTCCGAAATCTGGTCAGGAGCTCTGATTGGTCGACGTAGTAGTTATATTGTTTTACCTATTGTTTACAAATGACAGACAAAAGACAAAAGCCACAAATGTCAAATGTAAATGTGATGAATCTATTACAAAACAGTCAGCATTCCTAGAACATATTCTCCTTTAGAAAAAGATCACAAAACTTTACCATAATCAACCAGGAGAAACATAAAATCAAACAAATTTACATTTGGAACCCCATATCTACCGGATTTATTATGTAAATATTGATTTACATCATCAGTATGGAATTTCTGTCGCTGAGTCGCAGACATTCCTCCTGGCGAAACGTCCCTGTTGGCGAGGAGCTAGGAGAAATGGCTGTATCTGCAGGCTACGGTTCACCTTACGACCCATAGATACCAAAATAATGTTTGAGTCAAACCCTCAGCGGCTCACCTATACCAAAATATTGATCGAGTAGTCTCCCCCCCACCCCCCTTCCCCTCTAGGACGGTGTTTGATCCCTTTTTTTTATCAACAGGCAATGATGATTCACAAAAAGGTCCTGAAGATCGGCAATGGGACAGAATTAGCTTGGGAGAAAATATGTTTTAGGTAAGTGTTCTGCAGACTTTATTTCCAGGACTGCCTGCTGATTGAGAGGGATTGTCAAAACGGCATCAAATGTTATTTAAAGATAAGTTCCATGGATAACCTGGTGCCTGTGAAATGTTTATTAAATTGTTCTAGGTTTTAGCTCAAAACATTTTAGGAACCAAAACTGCCAATTTTTCATGCCAATTTTATCCTTGATTTAAACTTAAGATTTGCATGTACCTTGCTCACTTATCTTCCACATTCATGCCTAGCGAGCCACTAACAAGCTACTTCTGTAAGACCTTACATTATAAATGGCTCCCCGTATTCTTCAGTTGCTCCAATGATATTCTCCTCTCCTGCCAAGATTATTCACTCCCTATTAAATTAATTAATCATAACTATAACAAAATTGTCAAATCTGATTGGCTATCAACTGTCCTGATTTCAGCCTTAATTGGACAGTTTAATAAGACAGTACGCATCATGCCTAAGTAATTGGACAGTACGCACCATCACGCGGGCGCTTAAATGGCTTTTTTTTTTCACTGCTAGCAAAACAAAATTTCAAATTTCTTGTGTTTTGATGTAAAAAATAGCCTATTATATCACAAATTTTGTTAAAGTTATGATTAATTGGTAACAGAACTTCGTGTTGTCCAATTCGGTCTGTAATCATACTTGTGATTAAACAAATCAGACTCCCCCTACGCGGTCATCCGATTTTGTTAATCACTCGTATGATTACAGATTGAATTGGACTCCACTCATTCCTGTTACCATTACAAATTAGTCCCTCAGTTTCAACTGGATTGTAGCAAGTGTAGTAAGATTTAATTGGTCATCAATTTGAATTATGCATAATAGTGTATTGATTTCAATTTTCTTAAATTCTTTGATTTAGGCTGGGTCCTAGTTGCATGATTAATGGTTTGTTGGAGCTTTGGTCTTTTAACGAGACTGTGATAAATCAGCTTAGCAAAGATGATATTTTGAAAAAGATCAATCAACCTGAAATCATAAGGTAAAAATATTATACTGTACTGTTGCAATAGACCCACCTTCCACATTTTTGATGTTGCAAGTTTTGGTGATATGATCATTTGGCAAGAATCTGTCAACACCACTGAAAAGAGTGCTCAAAAATTAGGAAACTTGCCAAGTTTGAAAGTTATTTGACCATCTTAAGTGAGCGAAGGTGGTTCGTTTGGTGGGGGACAAGTTAGTCCCCTCACCATGTACAAACTTCTGTACAATTTCGCAACTTTGCCAAGCATTATCTTTGCTTGTATCAACAAGTCTATCTTAAAAACCTAGCAATTTTACTATTTTTTAGGCTCTTGTCGGCCGTGTCGATGGTTTTTCACTAAGCGGTCTTTGTCAAAAGTTGAAAAACTGCGGAAGGGACTACAGTCAATTCCCTTTATAGCAGACACCATGGTGGACCTTGAGTTAGTGTCCTCATTAGCCAGAGTCCGTAATAGTAAGAGTTTATTTCACTCAAACATCTATAATTTATTTTTGCCTGGGATTTAGCTGCTATCCGTATTATCAAGGTGTCCGTTATAGCGGAGTGTGCGCAAGGCAAGAGTTGACGGTATTCAGCTCAGCATACCCTTTTTGCCTTAAATTTAAAAGTACAATGATATTGACCAGGTGATCACAATGGCAAAATCGGTTACATGACTGTACATTGAATATGTGGCCAGAGTGTCAAAGTCCTGTGGAGGGTCACATTTTTTGACAATAAGCAAAGAAACCTTAAGTCAAATCTCATTTTCGTAGTCTTTCTTGTCCTCGAATCTACAGGTCCCTCAGTGTTTATTAAATGCAGACTTTGTAGGTTTTCTTAAATTCAAGGTTAATTAAGTTAATAATTTTTTTTTAATTTTAGCCCTGTCACCAACAAGAAGTTTGTGCTTTCCCAGTACATTGGCGGGATTGAACGTAATGGAACAAAACACATTGTGAAAGCTGAAGCATCAATAACAGCTTATGGAATTAAATACAATCCTGTCTTGAACACAGCTGAGGGACGTTTGGTAAGCATATATTCCCACTCTTTTCTAAATATCAACACACAAACTCTCTAAACTGATCTCCATACATTTTCTTAAAAGTTAGTTGCGAGAATTTGTTAAAAGATTTAAGTATTTTCCCTTAGTGATCATTTTATTAATTCTCTTAACTTTTTCTATAGATAATGTATTTGTATAGTTAGGAGAAAATTGATATTGGTCACTATTGGGGCTTAAATAACATTTTGTAAAATAACTAAGATAGTACAACTGCTTTGATTGGCCAAGAGTCATGTTTGCATGCTCAAGAGTATGTAAACATGGTTGTGATATTAAGGTGTTTTGCTCTTCACGCGCTAATCATGCAATGATGAATTTGAAAAAGTTTATGAGTGAAAACTTGACAAGTTTACTTTATTTACCCATTCCCTTGTTGGCTGAAACTTGGAAAATCTTTACAACCATGCTGTCTCAATTGTCGTTTCACTTAAAGCTGACATATTAAGCAAAAAATCCGTATTTTGGAAAGCATGAAGTCAGTTAAATTTCAGTCTAGATGACCTTTAAATTTTGCCTCATCATATTTAATGGTACAATGGGTATGGTTATGAACTGTTGGTTTGGGTATTGCTGAGGTTACACACGTATAGATTCTGTTGATTTACCTCAGTGGGTTCAATGACAGTTGGTAGAGGTCTGAAGCTATTTATTCCTCACAATTACCAATACTTTTAATAGGAGGATAAAATGACTGAAGATTGGGAAACTGCATTCAATGACCTGTTGTCTAGCATTGATCTTTCTCCAGTGGAGCTGTTGTATTACAGTCAACTCCAGTAAGTACAGCAACTTTTCCCTCTTTTTGTAAAATTAAAGGGGCTGTGTCATGGCAGTCCAGTTCATTTTGTTTAATTTTGCCAGTTACTTGCCCTCAATCTCTATGGAAGTTAAAGTAAGCAAAGAAATTACTTGTAAATGACACAAGCAGAGAATCGAGACAAACAATTATGTCTCCTGAGCATTACTTTTCAAGTTGAAAACAGCAGAGATCAGCTTTGAAAAACTGTTAGGCTGAACAGTTTTCAAAAACCCTAATTTCAATCCGTTTCAATCTTCTTCAGTTTTGCCCATCCGTGGCATCTGTTGTATCTGTGGTGTTATTTGAACCTTCCTTTAACGTTTTAAGCGCTTATTTTTATGTTTCTCTTAATTTAACCGGCATTTTGTAATTACCTACTTTGGCTGAATTTCGTGACACAGCTCATATAATACTGTAAAATTCCGAAAATAAGCCCCTCCATGTATAGGCCCCTCCAAATATAAGCCCCCCAAACCGGTAACGCAAAGACCCCTACGTTAAATCACCCCTCCAAATATAATCCCCTCGGGGGCTTGTACTTGGAACATTGCCCCTCAAAACAAAGTAAAACAAAGCAAAAATGGTAAATTTTCCTCCAACTATAAGGCTAGCCCAATCGATTTGGAAATGCAAATTTCCCTCTGTAGATAAGCCCCTGCAAAAATAAGCCCCACGAAAAGGGTCTTTGAATTTTCGGAATTTTACAGTATTTCCGAGTGTCATAGTGTCAGAGTATTTGTTGCCTCTTGTCCGGGGCGTGAGAGAACCACTCAATTCAGTTAAGTTGTTCCTTCCACAATAATTTTTCTCTCTCATTCCATTCTTCTACAATGTTCATGTATCTCCCTGCTCTATGACTCTATTTGTAAATGACTAAGTTTATCTTTGTAGATTCAGCCCACTGTACATTTCATCTCTGAGACCTTAATTGTCTTGACTATCGTGCATAAAATTAATAATAATGGTTTCTAGAGTGTGTTTACTATCATGTAAACCAGTCAAAGCACCTGACCAGATTGTGGACAGATTTTATATGGTGCATAATCATCAGTATGGAATTTCGGGGGGCCAAAATGAAGTTGATGTCTCTTTGTGAAATGTCCCAGTGATAGAGGGTGATGAGAGGTGATAGAGTGTATTTGCTGGATTTTTTTAATATGTAAAAGCTATAAAGCTTGTATATATCTTAGGTGCCAATATCAAGCAGTACTAAACAGTCCGAATAAATTAAGTCCCATATATGTGATACAGTTATTTTTTGAAATTGTCTAAATAAACAGATTTCAAACGGATTCAGGGGAGAGCATACAGGGCGATGTTCAACTCCTGTCCATTGGGTACATGCTTATTATTGCTTATGTGGCTATCATGCTTGGAAAATTCACACGCCTAAACGTTAAGGTAGGATGTGGAAAGCCTTTAAATGTTGTTACTATCATCGTGCATGAGAATTCATAATACCGTCCAACCTCCATGTGTGACTCCCTCCCATAAGCAACCACCTTATACCAAAACACCAATGTTTTCCCTTCAAAGCGTTACAGTTGAAACCTCTCGTATCACCTGCTGTAAGCAACCATGGCCAAATTTACTGTTAACTTACTTTTTTTAATTCTCCATTGTTTTTAACCTACTGTACTATGCTACTTAGAATATAAGAAGACGTTTTAGCCACAATGTGGAACTACACTTATTACAACGCAAAAATTGCATGTTATAAATCATCTTCCATAAAGAAGATAATTAATTATCTTCCATAAAGAGGATGCGTTGGGATCTCTTCTTGAAAAAGACTTTTTAGTCAACAATGTATTTATGTAGATTTTAAGTACATGTACATTTAACTGAAATAGATTTTTAATTTCTCAATAGGCATGGCTGGGATTGCTGGGAGTCGTGTGCATTGGTTTGGCAATTGGGGTGTCATTTGGGCTTTCCAGTGGATTTGGTGCTTTTTATGGCCCTGTTCATTCAACTTTACCTTTCCTTCTACTTGGTAAAATCCAACTCACCATCTTCTCTGTTCCTCTATTTCGATTTCACCGATTGAAACCTACATCAGCGCGTCAGCGAACACACAAGCTCAAATTCGTTGATTGGGAGGCACATGAAAAAAAGGATGAATTAGGTTTCTTGGAAACTGCGCACCTACCCCTCCCCTGAGCCATCATTTTTTGCACTAAGGGAGAAGTAAGTGTTAATGTTAGCTTAGGGAAGAGGTAGGTGGGCAGTTTCCCGGAAACCTAAATTGATCCGAAAAAAAAGTGGGTCGATAAATCAACCCTTACGGACAATTTTTCAGTCGTCAAAAAATGCAGAAATAAATTCCAGATGTGTGCGAGGTGCTATGTACAAGAACTCTGACCATCACTGAATGTACAATCGGACTTGATTCATGCTAAGCTTTCCTATTAAGACATCTACAGTAGATAATAATGAGGCCTGCACAAAAGCAATCTAATTGGTTCAAACTTCAATTCTTTTAACAACTTTGAAACTTAACTGTTCTCACTCTTGATAATGATGTTCGAAACATCGAAACGTCGAGTAACGTTAATCTAACCTCGGAAAGTAATTATAACATTTGCGAAGCAGCACCAATGTCTTTTTCTGGGGCCCCAACAGGCTCAACAAATTACGGAAAATTCATTTTGAATTTCCCTTCAACCTGGGGTCAATCTGGTAAAAGTTTTACAAGTGTAATTTACAAGAGTACTTAGCTATTGCTTTAGGGTCCGAAAACAATAGCTATACTTGTAAATTACACTTGAAGAGTTTTATTAAATCGACCCCTGATTGGCAAATCAAAGGGGCATTTTTAACAGGCCAGTCATGGCTCTTGGTCAAATATTGATACACAAGTGGGAGCCCAGGAAATGGATTTTAGCACTGTTGCACAGATAGGCTTAATCGGAAGTTAAGTTCTGTCTATGGCACAGGCTAAGAAGTGAGAAACTCGAAAATGAAAGAAGAAAAATAACTGAAATATGTCTCTTTACAGGTATCGGAGTTGATGACATGTTTGTTATTGTGCAAGCATGGAATAACTTACCTCCTGATTTCGTCAAAAACCGTGGAGTCCCTGAGGCCATTGGCGTAGCATTACAACATGCTGTAAGTTCAATTCCTGGTCGATTTTCCAACAAATGTATTTTAGCTTGCTTTGGAACATATACCGCCTTATCTTTTACTTCTGACAGTGTCAGCACAGCCTTAGGAATAATCAGAGTGATGGATATCCTTTAACAAGTACATAAAATTTGGCTTGTGTTCCGCAGAAAACAAAAACGATATTTTATTAGTGTACGAACCCCTAGAAACCCACTCCATGGGTGGACAGGGGGAGAATAGAAACTTGTGAGGAGCTAGCGTGATGAAATTTGATGATAAGATTTATTGGTTTGTATAAAATTTGCCATGATTTTCTGTCCTGCAGGGTGTCTCTATCACGATAACATCTTTGACTGATTTCTTGGCTTTCATGATTGGAGCAAGCACTGTGAGTTTTACTAAATAAACTTGTACATGTACGTTATGAGGTCAGGGTTTTGTAGGAAATAAATCTTTATGGTTTAAATGTGGGCAAAAGTTGGTTTTACATTGTGCAATTAATGATCTTATATTTGTTTTTGTCCGAAGCCGACGTTTTAGCAAGAAAGCGCTTTTTAGTTTCTTAACTGCAACTGAAACAAGTTCATCCTTCAAAAATCTCACGCTCATAAGTTATAGTCTCAGACTAAAATCATCTTTAAAGTATTGTTCTTGAAACATGCTAGTGGAATCAGTCAGTGACTTTACTTTGTACTGACGCTTGAAAGTTTGCGACTCTGCCAGGTGAAGTGAATATCAGACAGAACTTTTAAAAGGTGACTTGTCCGTTTCTGTTAGGTTATTTCATCGGTAAGATATTCAGTTATAGGGTCTTATAGACAGTGCGCAGAACATAAATGTCCGTAAAGTGGGATCGACGATATAGAAAAGTTTGCAACTCGGGACACAGAAAAGTGTCTGTTGTCCGTATTAACGGTGTCCATAATAAGCTGGGTATTTTTAGAAAATATAAATTAGCCTTCCGTTGGGACAAATGAAACTGTTCATGTATATGGGTGTCTGTAGAGCGGAGTACCACTGTATTTGTTTTTACTTAGTGTAGTCTGTGTTTTAATTTTCTTTGTAACTTTTATTGTTTTTCTTTAGATTTTACCAGCCTTAAGATCATTTTGCATTTTTGCTGGAATAGGTAAGTCAGTATCAGAACAAAAGAACATTTTTTTTCAACCGGTTTTTTTTCAAAGTTTTTGTGTTGAAACTGTTACGTGAGTCGCGGTGACAGTATTAACTTGTTGCCTAGCAACATTCACAACTCGCCCTCCCTTCCACAGGTTAAATCGTCCCTTAAACATTTCGTATTGGAAAGGTGACTCGAGGGGTAATAAATCCGACATATCGTTGATTCTTTTTAGCTAGATATTTTTATTTCTTAACTCACGTCTAACAGCATTGTAATTATGCATTTCTTATTGTAATTTTATTAGTTGTAAGTACGCTGTAAAATTAAATTGATTCTGAAAATTCCTCCGAGCAGAGTCAGTAAAGTCATTTGTATTTGTGTAAATTATGATAATTATTTTGACTCTCTCCTTCAGGAATTTTAGCAGACTTTGCTCTTCAAGCCACACTGTTTACAGCGTTCTTGGCTTTAGATGCCCGGAGGTACAGTTCTTAACCTTTCCAGTCCTAGACCATGTTATACATATATAAAAACAAAATGCTATGGTGTTACCATTCAAATGATTTATTATTATTATTATTATTATTATTATTATTGTTATTATTATTATTATTATTATTATTATTATTATTATTATTATTATTATTATTATTTTGGCAGAGGGCTTAGGATAAATTTCAGAAGAAAGAAATTAGATCTTTTTAGTTAGCGGAAGGAGGGGGAGTGTAGGGTTAATCTCAATTTTTTTTGTTTGTTTTTTTGTTTTGTTTGGTTTTGTTTTTTTGCGCACAGGGTTCGGGCGGATCATGAAAAAAGTAATGAAATTTAAGAATTTCATTTTCTAAGCTTGGGAGTTATGGAATATAATTGTGGGTCACGAAAAGTCATGGAAAATCATAGTTGTGTTTGGTTGGAACTGGAGATAACAACGAAAGGATAAAGCTTACAAAATAAAGACTAGCTTTTTAACAGTCCGGACTGCGTTTCTAGTTGTGTCTGTTTAACTGCGCTAAGTCAGGAAAATAAAAGGATAGGTTCGAACGTTTTCAAAGTGACAGCCAAACTTAAAATCATGGAAAACTGGAAAACGTCATGGAAAAAGTCGTGCAAAGGCATGGAATGTAGGGAAGAGATTTGTAAAATATAGCACGAACGCTTTTTTTGTATCTTGAACTAAGAGGCTTAACTTTTCAAGGAATCAAGAAAATACGGTATCTCATAAATATTTTCGTGACATTTCGTGACACCAGCGTTGGTTTTCCTGCGAAATGACGTCTGAGAAAAGAGCGCGGAAATTCTATACTGATGACGTGTCACTACGTAGACCTAAGTAGTGCTTCCGATTGGGCCAGCCGCAAGGGTAGTATGCTTCAACCAATCAGAATCACTATCCTGATCTGGTTAGTGACACGCCATGAAGATGGAATTTCTGTGGGCGTTTCTCAAGTGTCATTTCGTGGAAATGTCGGCTGTATACTCAGGCGAGTAAAAATTGATTATTAAATTGATTATCTGTAGGCAGGGAAAGAAACGCGATGCCTGCTGCTGCTGTATCAGACTGAGAGATGATTACACCGAATCAGAATGTGGTAAGAGGGATCTTCTACAGGAGATAATGGACAAGTATTTTGGACGAGTCTTGCTGTCTCTTCCAGGAAAGGTAAATGCTTTCATTTGATCCAATTAAAAGGAGTTAACAACTAATGGCGCCTTCAGTGCTAGTGGTTCGCTGTTGTTCGGTATGCACATGCTCGTCCGCTGCGTCTTTCACATGATTGGTTGGCGTGTGGAGGTTTCCTTCGTTCAGCTTTTTTCCTGCCACGAGGTTTTTTTCAGCTAATTTTTCTTTCCACTCCCCCCCTCCCTCCCCCTACAACCTCCCTGTTGTTCTTTCTTTACAGAATTATTTTTCAGTGTGACAGGTGCATCTTTTGTTTACTTTATGCGCGGGGGCTCATGGCTGGGTTCCGCTGTTGTTCCAACCATAGGGGCGTTATTTCAATCTAGGGGCCGGCTGCAAAAAGTGGAAGCCCCTGGATACTCCAGGCACCCAACCTCCATCTAGCAATAAAGGTGTTTAAACTTTAATAGCGCAAATATAATAAAATAAATGAATTACAGACCCAACTTTCTCTAAGTTGTCAGTCATTTAGGATCTTTTACATGTTTAGTAGAGCTGCAATAATAAATCAATTTACCTGGTGAGCCGCGATATTTCTTCTTACGATACGAATATCGTTTTTTGAATAAGGTATCGCGATATTTCGATAGTTATTTTTTACATTACTCAAACTCATTAATAATTCATAAGGAAAATACAAAGGAAATTAAAGTTTAATGATTGTTTGGAAATCAGATGAAAAACTGCTCATTTTTGCATCCTTAAATTCTCCTTCAAAAATCATTTTGTTTGAGAAGTAATATCAAGCATTCGACACAGTATAACATAACCAGATGAAACACCTCGAAGTTCGTCAAAACTACTCCGCTGCGCGTCGTATTTTTAATTCTTTTCTCAGTGTTTCATGTGGTGATAAAACCCTGCGTCTCATGCTTGATAAATTACTTACCCATTCTCTACACGATAACGACAATCGTTCGTTTTCAAAAATCTCAACTCCGCGGACCGTTTTCAAAAACCTGCTTCTCTGGTGTCCGGAAGTGCTGTTTACTTTTGGTTTGAAGGCTAAAACGGAGAAAAATTCTGTAGACGTGGCCTTAATTGCTAAAAATCCCTCTTTTTTCCTATTCTTCTGCAGATTATAGTGATGATCATTACCGCTGGATTGTTTGGTTTTAATTTATATGGAACTCTGATGATGGAGCAGTTTACTGATCAAATTTGGTTTTTGCCGCCTGATTCGATGGGTTACAAATACGAGATGGCAAACCGCGAGGTATCTTTAATGTGCCAATAATCTAAACTTTTTATTTTTGTAATTAAAAGTACACATTACTGCGAGAACCTCTGCGCAAAAAAAGTTTGATTTGAACACAATGTGCTTTTCTTAGAATATTTGCTTTTTGGAACGTTTAAATTTGCTGCCATTTTGGCACATTCAAGGTGGTTTAATAACACGAGCTCCGGTTGTTCAAAGTTAGATAACGCGATTCAAGAATTCAAAATTCAAAAGGTTTAATTCAGAAAAAATTCCAATTCTTAGTCTTTAAAATGCTGAAATAAGTATGCAACTGTTGCTATGGATAAGTACTGCTAAAGAGTTTTATGGTCACACCATAAGATTTCATTCACAGACTGAAAAAATAGAGCTGCAAACTTAACAGCGCCATGCATGTGCAGAAAGTAGCACTAAAAAAGAGGTTTCATTTGAATGGGCACACCAGTTTGACCATTTTAATTTGAAGTTGTGCGTTGGACTGTGTCGGTGTAGTGCCGAACTTCACCATGGGATTGTTTGGGGGCGAATTTTGACCAAGGTTCCTGCTCATTTTCGTAATAGCCAATAAAAGAAGTAATTCAAAAAAGTCCCATTGTGCAATTTGATACAACACAGACTCAAACGTAAGAATTACCAAATTGCTTGTCTCCGCAATGGAATTGGGAGATCATGTTCAAAGTTATTGAGTAATAAATAATAATAAAATGCGTATAAAAACTAACGAAATAATGCCTCGAAGTTTCGGCGACCTCACTTCGGAATGCTGTACATCAAACCATTAAGACCGCCTTTGAACGTGAAAAAGGGTTCAATACGTGCTTAAGTCTTTGTCTAGCTGTACTTTTAATTTTATACAGAGTTAGAGTACTTTAACTCCTTTTGAACTCGCATTAATTTATTTCCATTCGTTGATAATAGGGAGCTTAAGAAACTACGACGACAAACAACGACGACTTCAAAAAAAAATAGGTTTAATGATCAAAACAACAGCTTTGCACATGCATCGCGCTTTTTAGTACATTTCTTTGACGTTCACTGCACGACTACGACGTGAAACCTTCTAATTTGACGTTTTATGGAGGACGTGGACATACTACGACAAATTTTCCTTCCTCTTTATGAACCTGAATAAAATCCTTAAGAATTCAACTCCAGGAAAAGTCGCCTGCATATGACGTATTGAACGGGTCCAAATAGACGCGATTAAGTTTGAAAGAACGTAAATTCACTTTTTTACTGACGTTTTCACTGTCGTCGTCATCGTCCTTGCTTAAGGTCTCTAATGGCGTCATGAGGTCGCCGAAAGGTCGAGACATTATTTCCTTAGTTTTTACAGAGAACTGACATCATTTACTTGCAGCGTCTTAAAGATATTGTGTTGATCTTATTGTGGTCAATAATTTTTTGCAGTTTTTCCCAGTGGATGGCGCTCAGTCAAGCATCTACACAGGTAAAATGATAGGAAGTAATATTGCCAAATGGATTCTCGAGCCTGTTGAATATTAGTCTCCCTCGCAGCCATTTTTGTCTCGTCACGCAGCGCTTGTCTCCATTTTGTTGATGTACTTTCATTAAATGTACACGTAAAAGTTTCCTTTCTTTCCTGCTAGCAGACGCCCTTTTTCTTTTGCATTCGAGGAGCTGACGAGAAGGATTACAAGAAACCGTCACTTTGTTAGTTAGAGATCTCTGTTTACTCACTTTCGCGCGGTAAGAAGACTGAGCACTAAAAAATAAAACAGCCAATCAGACAAAAGTCTCCTTTGTTCATCACGTGACGGTTTGGTCGCTTGATAGCCGTGTACATGCTCAGCACAGTCTGTTTCGACCCAGGTCTCTTTCCTTCCTGCTCATCACCTTAGCAGCAAGTACTAAAGAAACGAGGCCTATGTTAGCAGGGAATTTTCTTTCGTGGGCTGTTTAGCAAATTTCCTAATGACTGATCCCACAGGAAGTAGTTAATTTTTGTAACACTGACAGTTTCCTTTTATTTCTTATTTAGTTTACTCTATTCACTTTGAATTTATTCTCATACAGCAAAGTTCGATTATTATGCAAACCAAGGCAAACTTCACCAGCTTCATGATGTTGTTGTCAAGGATCAGTATGTGGTCGACACCTCATTGAATAGTTGGTACGAGGAGTACATCAAGTGGGCCAGCAAAATCAAACCTGGACAAGAGTTCGACCAGAGCTCAACTCCATGTTAGTTACTCAATTTGTCTGTTTTGCGGTGGATAGCCTGCTAGCATGTGCTAGCATGGTCTTCATGTATGGCGAGCGAAGCGAACCCGCGAGAGAACGCGCAAGCGAGCGGCGAAGCCACGAGGTGCGGAGGAAAGGAGAGCTTGCAAAAATCTCTTATAAATTTTCATTTCTGCTTCACCCGGGGTTGTGCATGTGCGTGTACTGACAGGACGTGTCTTTTTACGTTCCCAGTATAATGTAATAGACACGTCTCCATACTACCTGCCACGATTAGCTCTACTATTTTGCAGGTAGTCTGTATTTGTAATTTATTTACTGTGAATGTAAACAAATAAAGCTTCTCCTTCTCGACGAAGCAAAATACCATTGGCTGAAAAATGATGCACCGTCAAATGATTTGGATTGACGATATTCCTGGCTGACCCGCCATAAATGCTTGCCGTACATTTAGAAACACGCCTCGCCCTTCGCAATCGTGTCTCCTTTCACGTGCTTCTCTCGCGTGACCTCTCACGACTTCCCCAAATGGAGAGCTTGCTCGCAGGCTAGCGGTGGTACGGCTCAGTGTAATATAGATTAACAGTAAAACAGGAAAGTACTGTGCAGTAGTTTCATTTGAATAATCTGGCAGAACTAAGAATTTCATTTTCAGACTCGAAAACGTTAGAAAAGAAACACCTTATATGCCATTAAAAACGGTACGGAAGGAAAGTACTGCTCAGTAGCTTTCATTTAAATGGTTGCACTGAAGGATTTCATCCACAGATTCAAATATTATAACCACCTGATACAGCATAATAAACAGTACCACAGGAAAGTACAGCTCAGTAGCTTTCATTTGAATGGCCACACGTTAGGATTTCATCTACAGACTCTAAAGATAGAACCACCTTGTACGGCACAATAAACAGCACCATAGGAAAGTACTGCTCAGTAGCTTTCATTTGAATGGTCAAACTAAGGTTTTTATCCAGAGACTCAACAGTTAGTTGGCCAGTTTACAAATGTCCTTTTGACCTATTTTAGGGAAGATACGCAACAAGAGTAAATTCCACGAATGGCTTTCAGAATTTGTTAAAGGACCAGGAATCAGTTACCAAAAAGATATTCAGTTCAAAAATGTCAGCGGACAACAACACCCCGAGATCAAGGTAACTTTAAATATTTTCAAAACATGAGTAATATTTTCCTAGAATTGCGAAAATGCACGCAAATGTCTGTAACTCCCCACTTCAGAAACTTTAAGGAGACTGGGTACAAGCTTTTGGTGCAGTGATTTCTGGGATTGTTTGGGTAGACAAGCGTTAGTTATGATTGGTCGATGCGGTATCCAAGGCAACCATTAGCCAATAACAAGTATAACGCTTGGCCACCCAAACGATCCCAGGAATCATTGCGCTGAAAGCTCGTACCCATTCCCCTTTAGCGAGTGGAATTTCGATCGCGCAATTTCCGTAGGAAAGGAAGAAATGCGCAGTTTTATCATACGTCCAGCCTTATCCTCGCTTTATCAGAAGGGTCAGGTTTCTAAGCGCATAACTGTTAAATGGTGTATTCTTTACATAGTAACGTTGCGCAATTTATTAACCGGAAGTGGCAGGTCACCACCACTCTTGTTCCATGTAAGGGAATCCTTGGCTTCAAGATTCCACGCCGGGTATTCCGGATTTCAGTTACTGGATACCGGATTCTTGTCAATGGAACTTGAACTCCGGATTCCGGATTTTTAATCGTTATCGGGATTCAAGATTCCACTTAGCAAAATTTTTTTTCTCGCATTTCAGAATCCGGATCACAATCAATGGGACGAATTGCCACTCACGCAATGTCCTTTATCGCCACTGATTTTTCCTTTTTCTTTCAACAGGCAAGTCGCTTCAATTTTAGACACATAGATATGGACTCTACACAAACAGAGGCAAAAGCTATGGACGATTTGCGTGAGAAGATTGAAAAGGTGTTTGCTGATGACTTGGCTTTTCCATATTCACGGTTCTATCTGGGATGGGAAACAAATAAGGTATTTATAAAAGTAGTAAGAACGAATGGTTACTAAATGCGACCAAGTTTCGGGCTTGTTATCGAAGGTCAAAACGCTCTTGCCCTTATGGTTAACTTTGCGTGAGTATAACGTGATAGTAGGTCAAAACGCCCGTGATCAGATTACCCAAACCAGTGGCGGATCCAGGGTAAGAGCCTGGAGGACTCGCCCCCCCCCCCCCCCCCCCCCCCCAATTACCTGAAGGTCTGGACCCGCCACTGCAAACGCGAGTCGGATTGCGTTCATTGTAAGTGAAGATCTTAATGAACGCTGACTTCATGCGGGCTCCTGGTCACCCGCAATAAAATTTTACTGAATGGTCTTTTGGATCTTTGTCAAAACAATGTTTTAAGACGCTACTCTTAATATCGTCCCCATTAACCCCTGCATGTAGGTAACGGTTTTACAAGTTTAGGTAAAAGTTCACCTTCGTTCCCAAAGACTTTCCTCGAAGGTGTGGTTTATCGAAGAAACTGCTTACTTCTTGCATCTTTGACTGTAAAACAACGTGCGCGATCATGAGAAAGGAAGTTAAGACCGTAGGGTCACACCATAGGATTTGTTTCACAGACTGAAAAGGTAAATCTTCATTCTACAGCGTAATATACTGTACCACAGGAAAGTACTGCTCAGTAGCTTTCATTTGAATGGTCAAACTTTTAGGACTCAAATGTTATTACCACCTTGTCAGAGTAACACTGATATTACGTAACAGCGCGATATGAAAGTAATGCTCCGTCGCGTTTATTGAAAGGGTTACTAAAGAATTACTGGAACGGACAAAACCGCAAAGGTTGAGGCGAAGTATGTAGTGAAATTTTTCCTTATTTCAGGTTATTTCAGAGGAACTCTTTCGTAACATGGCCCTCGCTCTGATGGCTGTATTCCTAGTCACGCTTGTTGTTCTCGCAAACATTTGGACGTGCCTCATGGTCTTTTCTTGTGTAGGCTTTACTCTGGTAAGTTTTTTGACTACAGTTGAGTGCATGTTTGCAGATGGCGAATAATAAAACCACTTTCGAGTGTTGTTGTTTCCCCCCTTTTTTGTTAGTAGACTTGATGCCATATTTATGGTCGTCTGTTTGGCGTACTTAGAGACGTAGATGTTTCTGTTTTATTTTAACAAACAGCAATGTGGCATACATGTTTTCTAGTTATTTATTTGAAACCCATTTACCTGACCGGTCAAAATGACTGACGAGCTGAAAGTTTGTCCGGACAAACGGTCATCTTGGCCGGACATTGTTCGTTGACCGGCCGATATTTTAAGCCTTGTTTACGAAGAAAGAGGTACGCAAGGCGTGAATGTGTCACCTACCACGCCTTTCGGCCTCGGGGGAATAATATCCTCCTCTATCTGCATAATTCTTGTCATCACTCTCGCTCATTCAATGTCTGTTAAAATCGTTTTGAAAGTTTAAATTTGCTGTCGATGCACGACCTGTTACGAAAAAAGAGGTACGCAAGGCGTGAATGTGTTACTTACATTAAGACTTGTTATAGGTCAGTATTACTGGTACAATGCAGTTCTGGGGCCTGACCATTGATACTGTGAACACCATCATTCTGGTACTGGCTGTTGGTCTGTCTGTGGATTATGCGTCTCATGTTGCGCACACATTCATGATTATATCTGGCACACGATACGGTAGGTTTTTTGACAGCCTTTCACTGTTACTGCTTCATATTAAGCCACTCTATTATATCCCAAATATGTAAGTAGAGTGAACTGTGACTCAACATACCGTAAAATAAAAGTTGAAAATACCATATTAAGGTTTCTTCCACTTAAATGTTCTGCTACTTGAACAGAGAATCGCAAAAATTAGTTCCCATTAGAAATTTCAGTCATCTCGAACCGCATCTTGTTCCCGCAAACCACAAAAAATCGCCAATCCGCAAAATAAAACTCCCACAAAATTTTCATGCTACACGGTAATAATATGATCAAGTCAATAGGCTATTTTGGGGTTGCCCCTAGCCTCTGTTTCAAAGCGAGGCTAAGTGCAAAGCCATTGATTCTCATGCAAATGAAACTCTCAAGGTTTTCAATTTGGCCTCGTTTTGAAAGTGAGAGGTTTTGGAACTCGAAAATGGCCTATACCATATGGCGTCGACGTTAATGAGAATCCCCGTTTAAAATAACTGTGTGAAAGATGCCCCGCACACCATCCTCGGAGACCCAGGGGCAGTCAGTCGGGTCCGGAGAAAGGGCGGGACGAAAGTTTTGAAGTACGGGCGAAAGAGCTGTACTTGAAAACTTTCGTCCCGCCTTTTCTCCCGACCCGACTTACTGCCCCTGGGTCTTCGAGGATGCGTACACAGGTGAAAAATATGCTGAAGGGTCCCTTTTTGATGAGAGACAATGTTTTCCTTTTTAGATCGCGCCCGCGCTACCTTGCGCGATATTGGACCAGCAGTATGGAACGGTGGTTTTAGTACATTTTTAGCCATTGTGCTACTGGCGTTTTCCAATTCGTACGTTTTCAAGACTTTCTTTAAGGTAAATAGAGGTGATATGGGCTCTCCTTGCTGGATAATTTGGATGGTGGATACGGTTTTGCTTTGGCTGTAAGGGAGTAATAATAAATATATGTTTTGGCTAAAATATATGTTTCGTGAACACAAGACAACGACTTCCTTTTTCTTTTCCTGAACTTTGATACAGTCTTTTTGAATTCAACTCCAGAAAGATTTGCCAACATTTGACAAATTGAACGAGTTGAATAAGCGCGATAAAGTTTGAGGAAGCGCGATTTCATTTTTTAAGTGACGTTTTTGTAGCCGTTGCCGTCGCCGTCGTTATTAGTCAAGCTCCCTATTAACCAAGAAAAAATAATCTACACGGGCTTTTAAGAGGCGTGGATATGGTGTTTCCTTTTAAACAGTCGGCCGTACTTTTTAGACCATGATCTATCCTTAATTGTTCCTTCCTTTTACAGTCTTGTCAGATAAGTGACAAACCGGGATCCTGGTAAAAAATGCCTTAAATTACCGATGCCACCTTCCTTTTGCAGGTGTTTTTCTGTGTAGTCTTTTATGGAATGTTTCACGGATTGTGCTACCTTCCCGTGATCCTCAGCGCGATTGGGCCTTCTCCTTATGAGTCTGCGAAGGATCACGATCACAAAAATGGCCGTTTGTCCCCAGTCCATCCGGCTGGTTTGCCGGGAGACAATGCTAGTTATGAATTAGCTGTTGCTAATGGCAAGAAGCCCGTGAGTAATGGAACTCAGAATGGCGGACATCACATCCCAACACCGGACTACGATGGTACGTACTGCAAGTTAACCCCCCCCCCCCCCTCCCCTTTTAACTGACCCCCGAGACTGAACAGAGGATAGTTAAGGACTGAGAAAATCCACTTTCGTAATCTATATTATATGTTTAGTACATGTTCCTTTAGGCGGCGTGTTCATTTATAAAGTTCTTCGGTTCTGGATTATTCAGTGCCGGATGTTCTCTTTTTTTCCTCTTTTACCGTCCTCCGACTTTCTTGCTTTTCCCGAAAAAAAAAAAACGCCTTCTCGCAGGTTAGATTTGTTTTTGATCTTGGGCTGTATGACCTCCAACTTTCTCTGATCGAGCTTTTCTATTTTCCGCACTAGTTTTTTTTTTTTGTCTTTGTGCAATGGAGAATTGATTCCCCCACCCCCACCCCCAGCCTGCGTCGCTTCGTATAGCTTAAGTGACTTTTTTCCTTCCCCCCCTGAAAATTATGGTAAAGTCAGGCCTTCCCCGACCACCACCCCTTTTAAGCAACAAAGCTTGATTAATATACAGGAATGGACATAAAATTTGAACTGGAGTGACATAAAAGTAAAGACAAAGAATTGACACTATTGTTTATGAATATATTCAATGTTTCAGACTCAGTACACTGTTTTTTCTTTTTTCGACTTGTCACGCGCTTAAAACATTATAATTATAGAAACTGTCTGAAAGGAAACAAAAATTACTTCGAGTTAGCGGGAGGTTCGAGTTATATAGAGGGTAAAATTATAGTAAATGTATGATGGAAATCCAAGGGAAATTGAGTTTCGTTCGAGTTAGCGCAAGGTTTCCCGTTCGAGTTATCGGGAGTCAACTGTAAGTGTTGATTGCGAAAGCGTATGAATCACAGGCGGAAAACTTGTAAGCAACAGAGGCAACACAAGTTTTGTGGTGAAGGGGTGTTCACTGAGTCCAACTTAAAATATCTGTTTGTTTGACAGGAATTGAAGCCAGAAACTTGCCAACCAGCCCTCGCAGTGTGAGCCCCCAGGTTAATGAAGGCTTTCGATCAAGTGTGGGCGCTGACCTAGACAAAGCTTGAAACAAGGCTCCGACAGAATAAAGTAATTTTCAGTGTAAAGTCGTCCCTGCTCGAATAGTTGTTTCTTTCTGGTGACTATTTATTTGTAGTGTGTTTTCGGGCCTCAAAGCACCGTTTATATTTTTCAAATAATTGCACAGTATTCAATACAATGATGTAAATAACACATACGAGTGCAGTGCACTTTATATATTTAAACTTGTCCCCTCAAATAAGCAGTGAGACTGTAGTTATCCAGGAATTATTTATCATTTTTATAATATGTATTTTGACTTCATTCCGACATGTTTTTAACCCAAAGTGAATGTTAGTATGTCAGGGCACCCAACGATTGTTTTTTGTAAAATATCTGTTCGGAGAAGCAGTTGTTGCCTAGAATTTTCTTTTACTTCAGGACGGCTAAAAATTTTTATATGACCATTCCATTCATGTACAATTTTCGAAGCTTATTTAATAAATTTCCCAACGATTTTCTGAAGTTTAATTTTTCACATTTTACCGCCCAGGTTAGGCTATTTTTCGTACAAAAATGGATACCTAAAACTTTTCGATTCAAAAATGTATGGAGAGGAATCGGAAAAATTCTCACGTTCGTAATAAGTTCAATTGCATCTAAAATTTTCGGGAAATAAAACTGAAGCCCTTGTAATTTCGAAAAGACTCAAGTTCCCTTAGGATGATCTAACAGGTACAAATTTTATAGCGCCGCTCAAAATGCATTTCTCGAGATCTAAGAGTACTCTGATGGAAACTGTCGTTGGGTGCCCCTGATTATAATCGAAACTCTGGCCTCTTAAGTAAATCAACTCACACCAGATAATATGCTCCCGGCAAAAATTACAGACCCTTGCTTGAAATAAACTTCCGTTAAGACTCGCTATCACGGATTTAGCTCTTTGGGTCCCAGCGGTGATCATTATCAATTTTCTCCAAACAATATTCATGCATCACCAAGAGAAACGTTATGAGAACTAACAATTGATCCCTAAAGGGAAGCTACTATGATATTTATTAACTTCTCTTAACCAATGTTTTTAAGTTAATGTATGGAGGTCACTCTGGAGAATCTGTTTGTGGATAAAAATGGGGTTTAAAGGATCAAGCACACATTTTTGGTTTCCCATAAACACAAACTACTGTGTTTTATGACTGTGTTTGAGTTTTGTGAGTGGAACATTTTTTTAACTGTTTAGCTAAGACTTTTTTTTTTTACGAAGTATACAACATTTGTATGAATATTTTTTCAGACAATTGGCACAAATAATGGTCGCAAATAGCGCGTACTTAAATAGCAAACTAGCCTGCGTCGCAGATGTAATTTAACCCCGGTTAGTGACGTCTGCGAAGCAGTGCAGAGATTCTTGTTATGGGCTCCCGATGGACTCAACGAATTACCGGAAATGCGTTTCGTATTTCCATTCAATCTGACTGCAAATCAACAAAGGCATTTTTAACAGATTTTTTTATACTTGGAGTGGCTTATTTTACGAAATTTTACGGAAACCGTTTTTAAAATCTTTTTACCGTCTAATCTTATAGGAAACAAAGTACTTTTCTTCAGAAAATCTCACAACCTCGATTAATTTTTTTTCTATTTTTTTTTTTATAGTACAGTCAACAAAAAATAATTTCTAGAATGTGTTAACCTTGCAGGACAATAAAAATTCTTGTGAAGTCGCTCAGCTTTCGTGTCAACTTCGGACGATGGGTATTATGGGTAATGTAATAGTGGTGAATTCTTTAAGAGAACCTTGGAAGTTTCCCGGTCAACTTCGGATATTATAGAATACAAAAAATAATAACAATTAATGCTATTAGAGATAAAAGAAAGAGTAAATAATTGTAAATGACAAACAAAAAATTTTGTTCACTGTACTATATATTTCCCTCCAATCCACCAAATGAAATCTGTGAACTTCAAAAGTTTTCAGTTTCCTTCCTTGCTGTTTCTACTCTGAATGATGAATTATATTTTACTTATACAACTGCACATAATGAATAAATAAAATAACAAAGAGACAGATTGTGTGAAAATGAGGCGTTTCAATAGTTTCGAGTACGAGTTAGTCTACTACACAGCCGTCCTTTGAGTAGTCACGCAACGCTCCTCCACACAAACGCCGTTTGTGGGGAGGAGCGTTGCGTGACGATATGAAGATACGACACGAATCGACCTTCCGTCCACACGAAACCAGTGAATCCGGACACCGAAACTGCATTGTTTTGAAACCGCTCTCCAGGGCGGTTTAAGGGCCCCGTCCACACGAATCCAGATAAAAAATATGTGGTTCAATTATCAGGTAATTATGCCCGGTTTCGTGTGGACATGGCCTAAGTACAAGTAAGAAATTTGTCTGACCAGCTGAGTTCGAAGAATGCTTAATCGTTCCTATTGTTTGTCAGCAATTAGACTTAAGAGTAAGATTGGTCTGTGATAAATTTTTTTTTTTTTTTTCAAACGTCCGAACTTGGTTCCAGAAACTTCATAGAATGTGACGTCAGTTGACACATAAGTGTAGCTGTTGGCATAGAAACATCTCCCTAATGACGTAATCCTCGGATGCTGAATGCTTAACACGTATGCGTCGCGGATCAACTGATATGGCTTACTGAGTTCAACTAAAAATATACATCAGCTCTGTCGATTTGTCACATTCTGAAAACACCAAACTTGCTCCTTTCTGTGCACGAAACTGAAGAAAGAGAGACTTGTAAGCTCAGACCAAGGAACTGCGAAAAAAAAAAATCCTCGTAAGTGAATTCTGGAAATGAAAAATCAATTGCTGCGAACGCGGTAAATGACAGCCAACACTGCTAAACTGCAAAAAAAAATTCAACGCTAAATTCCTCGCTTTTACACCCAACTGCTAAGAGCAGCTCTCAATGCCAGAATAGACGAATTCCATTCATTAATGATCAATAGACATTTTAGCTTGCGCGTTTTCATTTTCAATTCAGACCACGTGATGTTCTCAAGGGAATTTAGCTTTGTCTTTTCATGAATTCTGCATATGCACTTGAATCCACGTGCATGGGACGATATTTGAAAGAAATAGTTCTCTCGAGTATAGCCATCAAGTGGTCTGAAATGACAAGCTAAAAAGGTCTATTTCGCGACAATCTTCCACGACTGAATGACAAACTAATCAGACGACGAGAATCGGACTCAGTAAACTAAAAAGACGAGCTTGTCTCGGACTTCTTCATTAGACGCCCACTCGTAGTAAGCAGAGAACGACAGAACTTTGAAAGTCCAAAGAACATCGCTGCTCGTTAGTTCGTAGCAAATCTTGGCAAAGTAAGGAAACAGAAGGCGAACTTCCAAATGTTATTGAAATACATGACTAATCTCTTGCCATGACAGAAGTCCGCTGAGTAATGTTTGTGATCCTTGCATAAATCTTCCCCTCATACAAAGAATTAGTAGTTGTTCTTACCTTCCTCGTGTCTTGAGGCAGAATAACTCCATCATCCCATAATCGGCTTGATCCGTAGTAGGCATTTGATTCCCTCTCAAATCTAATTATTGGAAGGAATTCTTCAGTAAATAGTTTAGGAAACTTAAGAAAATACTTAAGAAACAAGCAATCACCACTTCACCGACACCTTACCTATATACAGCACAGATATGCATCACCGTTACCTTAAGTTACAGATACCTACTGATATTACCACCGACAATTTACCGATATATCAATACACCTTACCGAGAAACATCACCGACGCCTTACCAATGTAAATCACCGACACCTTACCAATATACACCACCGACACCTTACCGATGTACATCACTGCACCTTACCGATATACAGCACAGATATAGATCACCGTTACCTTAAGTTACAGATTTCTACTGATATTACCACCGACAACTTACCGATATATCAATACACCTTACCGATAAACATCACCGACGCCTTACCAATATACACCACCGACACCTTACCGATATACATCACTACGCGTTACCGATATACATCACTACACCTTACCGATAGACATAACCGACGCCTTACCTATATACATCACCGACACCTTACCGATATACATCACCGACACCTTACCGGTATACATCACCGACACCTTACCGATATACATCACCGATACACATCGCCGACGCCTTATCGATATACATCACCGACACCTTACCGATACACATCACCGACAACCTTATCGATATACATCACCGACACATTACTGATATACACCACCGAAACCTTACCGAATATACACCAACGAAACCTTACCGCTATACATCACCGACACTAACGATATACACCAACGAACCTTACCGATACACTCCACACCTTACCGACATACATCACCGAAACCTTACTAAATATAAGTGATATGTATCACCGATATCTTACCGATATATATCACCAAAACCTTTACCACCGTGAAGGGATCAAGAATTGTGGCTGCTTAACAGACATTTGGCAGGTTCTTGTTACTTTTTATCCAATGGATCAAATTCACGGCTGACAATTTACGGTAATATACACAAGAGCCAATCTTACTTCTTAAGTAACTTGTCTTTTAATGCTTGACGTTTCTCCTCGTCCGCTTGATCATTTTCAACTCCGTTCTACAGAAAACAAAATCAACAGAAACTTGAGTTTTAAATTCCCCATCCCTCCCGTCAGAAAAGTTTTTATTCCAAGTTTAATTTTATCTAGTCGACTACAGTTTACATGTTGTAACCGAGAAAATTTAAGAAAAAGTAAGCGCAGATAGGACGAAGTGATACCGCCTTTTTTGCCCTAAATGTTAGGCGCGTCTCTCTTTGTCTAATAAAAGTTTAAGAGATTTGATTGAGCTTCAAGCCCTGAATTAGTCAGTGTTCCAGTACTACCGAGATAGCTTTGGGTCATCGAATCAAAGGCCCTAAGCACAGATAAACGTGTTCAATCCAACCTTTTTACGCCTCCCTCCTTCTGTACTGCAAGCATACATTACCTCGGCAACGCAAATGTCCACCATGTTTTCCGCTGTATCCATAGCAACCTGAGCAGTGGGCCAGGTGAAGAGGAAGCGAGGCTCAAACGAACGTCCACACTGAAAAGAAAGTTTGTTTAAAGTTAATTTATCTGAAAGGTGGTCTAAATGGTCGTATCTTTCTTTAAAACCCGTATTTGACGGACAAGTCTGTTAAAGGTCTTGGGTGATAATGCAGATAGTTCCCAGATTCTGTCATAGTACTTCTTTGTTAACTAAACTTTACTGGTTAAACATGAAACACAGGATTGACTTTAATATTATTCTTATCACGTACAAGGCCATTCATGGTGCAGCTCCGCGATATATCAGTGATCTTGTTTCACTCAAACCGAATTCTAAATACGGACTGAGATCCAATGACACACTATAGACCAGTTTCTTAGTGACGAGCTATTAATACATTCTTTTATAAGTATGATAATTAGCCTTTCTGACCTCGTTTGAAAGTAAGAATGATTTTAACAAGACTAAATTTTATCTAAGAGTAGAGGCGCACTTGTAGCCCTGTATTTAAATTCTATCTTTTTTTACTGATACAAGATTTCAAAATGTAGTTGATTGTTTAGTCGTAATTTTTCTTTGTCTTTGCTTTTAAGCAATATAAATATCTCTATCGAAACAGAACATGCTTCCAAGAGAACATTTTATAATTAAGTGACCGTTGCACGAATAGCTCATTTTACAGTTACAGTTGGGGCCTGTTTACATGAAGGTGGGGTACCCCAGGTAGGTGAGGTAACATGAAGCGGGTCACCCCACCTAACATGTAAACGTGATCAAATTAAAAGGAGAGATTATATGGACAGGCGGGTTACCTCACCTACCTGGGGTCCCCCACCTCCATGTAACCAGGCCCTTGGAAACGAGGCTAGAGTTGACCTTGTTTTGATACAACTCTGCTTGCTTTATTATGTAAATCATGTTTTTGTTATTCTAAATAGTATTTTTTAAGCGAAATTTACATCAGAAAAGGAAGGAAGTCTGTATCAAAACAAGGTCACCCTCAGCCTTACGTTCACTCAAAGGCTAGGGCACCAAACCCTATTCAGACACTCCAGGAAGAAACAAGACACTATTGCTAAACGCTTTTCCTTAGTCTTACCATCGCATAATTATTCGGTCCATAGCTGCCTTTCATAATCACACAAATTTTTGGAACCTATAGACAAGGAAAAATAAAAATATAAAAAGAAAAAGTTAACCCTCACTGGATATAAAAAGAGCAACTCAACAGGAAACCGTGCAAAGAAAGTTCAGTAATTAGTTGCAAAAGGGAGAAGTCGTTATTAAGAACTAGAGCAAAGAAAAAACAATGGAAAAATCTACTGGGAAAAGCTTCTGAAAAAATGGCGTCGAAAATTACCTACAAATTGCAGAAGAAAACACAAGTAAAGTAGTACCTAATGAGTAACTCTCAAACTGAAATTCAAAGCGGCTGAATATAAAACAGTAAGGGAAAAGTTAAGAGGTCGGGGTTCACGAATCCGTTTATCTGAAGGCAGGTCAATTCGCTAGTTGGGACCTTACGCAAGAGAAGAGTTGTTGGTGCAGTTTCTGCCCAATTAATGCATGAACAGGCTATCATTTTCAATAAATGGAAGGGCAGCTCACTGAGGTGCAGGAGGAGGTCATCATTACGAATAATAACCTACTGTTCCACTTTTAGTGCCCACAATAATAACCTACTGGTTCTTAAACAACGGAAAGGTGCATTGAATCGGATAATACCCTCGCCCCTTGGCCTTATTAACAATAATAACCTCACGCTACGCACTCGGTGATTATTTTTGTTTCCGAGGCTCTGGCATTATCGTATATATAGTACAAATACCTGGGCGCAGGCGACCGCTGACATCATCTTAGCTTGATCTTTAATCAAGCAGGCGCGTTTCTCTACTGTTAAGTCAGCCGAAGACTGGGGTACAATGTTTTGAAGGAATACAAGTGGAATATTTCGCTGACAACACAACTCCACAAAATGAGCTCCCTTTAAGAGATATAAAAACACTATATTTTAGTAACTCTAGAGGGTTAAGTTGTTCTTTTAAAAGAGAAGAGAATCACAACAGATGTAGTAAGGTGAAAGTGTGCTCCAGCCAACGGGGCGTCCAGCTGGCCAGGACTTATCTCCGTTTTCGTTTCAACGAGCCATTCGAGGACAATATGACGAACATATTAGGGACCTTACGAGCCGACAACGGTGACGCTAATGAAAACGTTGCAGAAAAATCGATTTTCCACCCCTTCAAACTTTTTCGCGATTATTTCAATTCCTACAGTTATTAAAAAGAAGGAAAATTTGATTGGAGCTGAAGAGAGGGGAACGCGTTCGAAGCGTCAGACAGAGATGTAAGAATTTATCTTCTTGCCGTTCCTGTTTTCAAGTTAACTTAAGATTTAGTCCTTTCACGTCGTAATTGTGCAAGAGCGAAAAAAAAATTTACAAAAAAGCGCGATGCACGCGAATAATAACCCGCGTTCGATATATTAAAATTCTAACATGACTCCGAGGCTTTCTGGTCATATTTCTATATTTGGTTGGGTTTTCATTGTGCTTAAGTCTCTTCTGGGAACTGCGAGACAATGGAATCATTGTAATAGGCCATTTCCGAGTTCCCCCGGGCCTCTGTTTCAAAACGAGGTTGAGTGCTCAGCCTTTGATATGGAAATGATTTTTCATTCTCATGCAAATAAAACTCATTTTCACAAGAAAGGTTGTGCACCTAGCCTCATTTTGAAAGAGAGCGTTTTTGGAACTTGGAAGTGGCCTATTTTGACCCTAAAACGTCGAATTCAAGTTAGAATGATAAAATATCGAATGGAGGCTATTGTTGTTTTGCTTCCCAAATCTATTGTGTTCTGATCGTTCCCTCCGCTGTAACCGTCGTAGTATCCTAAGGTCCCTAGTCCTTAGGCACTACGTTTTTTAAAAGGGTTCCTTGGAACAACTTAAAAGGCAGGAAAGAATTTCTAGGGGTGAGGGAAGTTGAGGGTCAATATAGCAAAACGGAAAGATTTTCTTTGTCAAAGGCGAAGCCGATAACACTTTTTTTAACTTAAAAATGTACTCAGCTGTTATAGGAGACATTTGCGACACTTGATTATGTCATTTTAAGGCAGTCCATGATTAAAAGTGTCAAATAACACACACAGTGTATGTTTATTTAAATTTCATTTTCTCTAGATAGGATAAGACCTACCAACTTATAATTGAAAATTTAAAAAAACACCTTAGCTAATAACAATTTCGCCTTCAATAATGCAAAATTCTGGCAATTAAAAGCGGCTGACAATAAAAAGCTAGCCTCTGGATATATACTAGTTCACATGCTAATTTTAAACTTCAAATATACATGTATATATTTGCATTTTCCATCAACCTTTAATACATATCTTCGCGCCTTCAAGGTAAGGCCTTTATGAGGCCTTATTTGATCCGTTTCGACTCAGCATAAAACTCTGTATTTTAAATACGAGTTGTAGCGTTCGTCCCCGATATAAAGAAAAAATTATTTTGCAGCGTTAAGTAAACAGAAAAAAAAGAAACTGGTCCACTACAATAAAAACTACTAGTTTTTGCTTCAAGATAGTAAGGATCCTAATAACCCCTCCACGCCCCGAAAAAGAAAACTTAAAAACAAGCTCGCTAGGCTAAGACTAGTGCCACTGCTGCGAAAGGTCAACTGGAAATGTTATCTTATTTAAAAAAAATAAATAAGTCCCCAGATAAAAGAGGAGTGTACTAAACACGAACTGCAAGTTAAACGAGGAACTTCAACAGCTCATGTTGTATGTTGTACATAAATGATCCGGTTTTATCACTTGCTTCGAAGGAATATAAATATATTTATTTTATTATGAATTATTTGTCCAGTGTATTCAAACCCATGCACACGAGTACAAATGCAATCAACAGGGAAGCCTCCCGTTTCAGAAATCTATTTGCTCGTCGCATGCGATTTCATCTTTAGAATCTCACACCGGAGCTCTGTTAGCAGTTTTTAGGCTTACTAAGAAATTCTAGCACGCGATAGTTTAATTTTCCACAACAAAGTTGTTACTTGGAACGTTTGAACTGCATATGAAATTTGTTGATAAGTTTTGCCTGTTGCTGCTTTTCATTTTGCATAAACACCACACCGCGAGATCTTTCCGGAATTAACGAGGACGCCGACGACAACGAGAACAGCAAAAAAGCAAAACGTTACATAACCAAAACAACAACTTTGCAAGTGCATCACGCCTCATGTACATCATCCTTTTTTGAACATTTCTTTGACGTCGTTGCACGACTGTGAAGTGAAAATGCCTAGTTTCACTTCCGTAGCGTGTAGCAGCTGCTCGGAAGAGAAGTCACCAATGGTGCCTAACCCTGACCCCAAACAATACTGAAACAATTGAAAGAATGACAGGTCATTGTTTTCTGCGACCAACCAGGGGAGACCTTACAAGCAGCTCCTACACAACTGCTTCTTGTGGAGGACGTGCCACAAGACAACGACTTCTTGTTTTTCCGAAATTTGATACTGTCCTTTAGGAACCAACTCCAGAAAAATTTGCCAACATTTGACAAAAGGAACGAGATGGAATAAACGCGAAGTCGCTCTTAAAGTGACGTTTTCGTAGCCGTCTTCGTCTTTGTTGCTTAAGCTCCCTAAATTATCATGATCTACGCCCGGCCTAACTAAAATATCCTGATACAATTACTAGCATGTTCCGCACTTCTCTTCGAAGATCCCTCATTAAAACACAATACAAAAATGGGTTCACTGACGAGTTTATAAACACCAAAGACATGGTTAAGTTAAAAGCAGTTTCTACAGTCGTGCTACGAGCCATGAAGGTCGAAACCAAAAGTACACAAGTAAAAGGCAACACACAAATAAGGAAGACAATATAAATCAAAAACATATTTTTTGCTGACTTTTTGTACCCCGGCATCATTTCATCTGACTGTTTTTCTTTGTTCGGCGTTTGGTCTTGAGTTTTGGTATCTTGACGAGGTGGTGTGTCATCTTGCCAGGAGGCAGAAGTCAGGTTGAAAACTGCAACGGCTTGTTGCTGAATCTTTCGACGATGTCTTCGGACCGTAAACAATATATTGGTATATGCGAACAGAGTAGCTATTAGAAACAGCACGAAGCCGGTGGCGGATATGCTATAGTATGCTTTTAAGCTGAAAAGCCATGAAACGTTACCAGACGCACTTAAAATCCATGTGGAAACCACAGCGATCTTGACTCTGTTAACGGTAACAAGTTCGTTGTATCTAAGATGTAGATGAAGACCTAGATAGCGATCAACGCTTAGCAAAGTCATAGTCAAGAACGAAACTCCAGATAGCTGATTAGAAGCAAGGACAAAGGCTACACCAGCCGCGCAGTTAAGATTGGAGTTTTCAGCAATACCAGCTATCTTGTAAACGACGTACAAAGGTTGCGCTAACAGTCCTACTCCGAAGTCTGATACAGCCAAACCGAAAAGGAGAAAAAATGTGGGAGAACGGAGACGTGGCCTTAGCAGAATTGTCGCCATTATCAGCGTATTTGTCAGGATTGCTACGCAAGAGAAAACACCGTTAATTACAGAGTTTATAAGGTAGACTTTATCCATGGTTCCTCGAGACTCGTTAAGAAATCTCTCCAAGAGAGAACAAGAAAATTGCGAATCACCTCGCGTTGCGTTCTCTAGTGCACTCGTGTTCATCTTTACCTACAAGAGTTTCTTGACCTCGACGACTTTCCGCTAATCGAAAACGTTGATGTTCACAACTGAAAAAATTTATCATAACCTTCTGCCTCTCTTGGTTGATTGCTCTTTACAGCTGTCGTACTAAGTGGTAACAAAACACCAGGGGCTTATAATAATTATTGCAACCCTCTAATAGTCTTCTGCTTGATATCAATTATGATTAGCAGGCTTAATCACGATTTAAAATGCAATTTACAGAGGACGATATTAAAGTTTTGACTTATTAGGTGTATTTCCGTTGTATTTACTCTCTTAAAAATTAATGTACTTTTCCCTTTTAACGAAATTCGTCTTACTTTGAATGTGACAATGGAACGAAACATCTTGAAGTTTTTTTTAACAAATTCATACATGCAACTTTAAACCTGTTCACTGCGATAACTGGAATCTTTTGGTACACACCGCTTTCCCTGTGTATCAAAATACACAGTTCAACAGCCATTCCCAATCAATTCGTTTTTTAAAACACGAACAATACCATCTGAAAAGGCTATTAATGAGGTTTAATTTGGATGGTCACACCACAAGATTTTGTCGAAAGACACACGAGTAAGAACTTAGTTGTCTTTGGCCAAAAAAATTGAATGTAAGTTGAATGTATAGAGTGTAACGTAACGTCACGTCACCATTTTAGTGTTCCAAAACAATGAAACAGCGGCCATGTTGATAGTCTGCTACACAGCCGTTTTTAGTGTCGTCACGCAACGCTCCTCCCCACAAATTTTTCTATTGGGGAGGAGCGTTGCGTGACGACTCTAAAAACGGCTGTGTAGCAGACTACCATGTTGATGTTGTTGAACCTTTTTCCTCTGGATATATCGGTATTATTTTGCTCAAACAAATTTACAAAGCGGCTGGCTACGTGAGTGAAAACGCAAAAAACTACTAGCCTCAGAATTTACAACGGCCATAGGGAACTAACACGACAACATCATCAGATTTCCTCTTTTTCAATGAAAGCATAAAAAAGTGCCACGTAATCGGAAGGAAGGCCACAATTCCTTACCTTTAACGAAGCTTTCGAAGTTAGAGCACCATTGTTAGCGACAATTCCCACCAAATACCTAAAGTAAAGAACAAATCATGTAATTCAGAAGTAACGCCAAGGTACGCTTAACAATAATTACCCGCGCTAATAGTATCTTACCTATAAATTTCATATATAACGCGCACTCTGATTGGCTGAAAAAGCGTGTTTTATGGGAGTAGAGATCACGGCGCTAAAGCTGTCACGCAATCTGCTAATAATTTGTTTTAAAAATTGGAAAGTAATGCGCGGAGAATTTAATGGATTCTCTATTTACTATTCTGTTGTAAAGCACTTAGGAAGCAGCTAGAGCAATCAAGAAGAAGGCGGAAACAATCGACTACGTCTCGTGTTTCCCCTACACTTCATTTGGGCTCTAGCTGCTTCTTGCTGCTTTACGACAAAACAGAGTACAGACAAGGTTTTTTTATTTGTTAAACAACCCGACGCTACAACTGTTTATAAGTTGGTGTTACAACAAAGGTATCCAACCAAAGCCAAATGAATATCGATGGTATATTGCTTAAAACTTCCTGATTCGATCAGCGCCAGCTGGTTATGAAGAAAAGGCCGACGGAAGTAAGCCAATCAGAAGCGGCGAAATATTTTGAATGAATAATGAATGACTTAAGACCCACGTGCATCATGCGTGTCTCCAGATTGTGATCGTCCCGATCACCTGGATCGCCATTCTTGAGACATCTCGAGTGATCGAGACGTTATTGTGGAAGCCAGTTTTATAAAAGAGCTTCCCTGGCGATAGCCTGTGAATGCAGCCATCTCTCTTTGCTTAGTTCTTGCCAGCAGAGAAGGTTGTATTCCCAGGTTATCCTGGCGAGAAAAAGGGCCAAAACGTACCCATATATATGCGCAAATCCTGTTATAAGTGTTGATCCAAACTTAGTCTTAAATTCTTGAAACTGACTGCCATCCACCAGACGTGCTAACACCTATAAAATAAACAAAAGTCATAAGATGCGTTCCTTACACACCACATGAAATAAAACTTCTAAAACAACGAACAAACTAGCGACATGCTCCTTTCGCAAGAATTGCTTCATTTAAGGGAGGCTTACCGGTCGTTTCGCAAGAAAGTTGTTTCGCTACAAAATGAAGTCGATTCGCTGCATAGAATTCTGCTTTTTTTGTTTTGCTTTCTTGGGTTTTTTTTGGTGGCGGGGGGGGGGGGGGGTGGGGTCGATGTGAAAAGGAAAGAAATTGGGGTAGAAAAGGTGAACTAACTGGTATTTGCCTACTAATTATTATTACTACCGGTTAGAGAGCTTCAAACCTCTTTTCACCAGAAAGCCCTTCCAAAACAATTTTTTCTAAAAAAAAAACAACAACAAAAACATGGCCACTTTTGTCTGCTCCATACTCCGTAAGCTTTCGTAGTCGTGCAGTGACGGCAAAGAAAGCATGGTCATACTTTTGCAAACCTTTTCCTCTCTTAACGTTCGTGTTGCTTTCCCAGTTGCACATCGTAAAATACTAGGGACAGAGGTTACTAGACAGTGAGTTCGCGCTTTTACAACCGTTTCACCGCTGTCTCTCCAAATGTAGGCCTATTGGACAGAAGTTGAATCTTCACGGACCGTAAGAAAGTTTAGAAAAAGAAAGAGAAAATCTGCGCCTTCTAGTTGCGTCTACCATACAACGTGAATTTAGGAAATTTCACGTTGCGCCCGTGCCGTGACGATAAAGAAATGTACCAAAAAGGCGTGCTGCACGTGCAGAGTTGCTGATTTGCAAACCAATCTACTGCTTGTTTGACATTTTCCTGGCCGAGACGCCTTCGTGCTTGCTTGAGCCATGCCACATCATTTTTGGGCCATGCGGTTTTTTCTTCAAATGTCTGTGGGCAGCACAGAACGTGTATATTTTGGCTGTAACACTTGCAACCGGCCTCCAAAGGTAGGAACGGCATGCATGTTGAGTTATTAGTTGTCGTGTAAAATTTCTTCAAGAGAGCGGCTTTATTCAAAGAAAATGGCTTGCATTGATGCAAAGCTCGCTGAAACAGCTTTCCATCGGTCAATAATAACCTCTATTGACCACACATTTTGTCCCCTGAACTCTTGATACTATGTCCAAACTTTCCACGAAAAAACCTGTTATTACGACTCAAGGAAAATACGGCCCAGTAAAGTCTGGGACACGTGTGAATTAAGAATATAGAAATTGCGGTATACGGACGTCTTTCAGCCAAATTCTCGGAAGCTTTTCAAAATATTTGCCCCAAGGTATCTCAAACTCACACAGACGTTTCGGGGCTCCTAAGTCTTGTTTCCACATACATGTACTCTATACTGAAATCAACTGTCCCCATTGTTACAACCTGTTCCATTCCCAGATTTTCACAAGGACAACATATGCAATGGGTTTCTAATTTTTGAGTCTGTGCACAAAATCCTCACTTCTGTATTACGTTAAGATTAATTCTAATAAAACCTCTTCAGCAGACAGTATTTTCACAAGGTACTATTTCAGCTATTTGTTTTCTATACTGCTGTCAACTTTTGAGTCTGTGAATAAAAGAGTAGGGTGTGATCATTAAAATCAAACCTCCTCAGAAGTCATTTCACACGGTACTATTTGTTTGGAATAAATATGTCGTCCTTAATTTTAAGTCTATGGGCGAAATACTATGGTGGGAGTATGGTCGTTTCACTACAAAGTAGTTTCGCTATAAGTCGTTTAGCTGCGCAATGAAGTCGATTCGCTGCCACGTTGTAAAGTCGTTTCCCTAAGTTAACTCGTTATTACCTGTTTGTAGTTCATTCTAAATTGTTTTAAACTGTTTAATACAAAAAGTTGGTTGCAGCGAATCGACTTTATGATGAAGCGAAACGACTTTGTAGCGAAACGACCGTGACCGCTCAAATTAACCCTTTCATTCTTATGTGGTTGTATGAATGTTTGAGTATGTGGTCACTATCCTATATTGTATTACCATTCAAATGAAAACACGTCTTATTTTCATGTTTCTTGAATTTTTACGTCTGCTACTCTCAGGATTAAAAGGATTGACTGACACGCTCACCTGATATATTGGAAATTCCGAGCTTTCATACAAGGCCAAAACTGAGAGATCTTCCAGGTCATACAAAGGAGCACATACATCTGAAAAAAGGACAGCAAGTAAGCATTAAGATAACTAAGTTGAATCTCTAACTGACTTACTAACTTTTACTTAGGCTTGATTAGGTTACTACATGCACATGTAAATGTCTTGACCAAAATAATGACTGGTATACTTGCCTTACTAAACGAATGACTGACTTGACTTCTGATTTGACTTTAACAGGACAATAGAGTAACTGATTTGACTGACAGTGCAATTAACTAACATAAAAAGGTAAAGGCACACACAAGCCAAAGGCCCAAACGGCCGGAGCTTATCGCGGTTTTATTAGCATGAACCACCTAGGAGTATTGCTACTCCCACCTGGACAGGATGCTAGTCCATTGCAGGGTTACCCCCCAGCAGTATGTCGCCAGTACCCATTTATACACCTGGGTGAAGAGAGACAAAGTGGAGTAAAGTTTCTTGCCTAAGGAAACAACACGACAGGCGAGGCTTGAACCCCGGACCTTCAGATCCAGAGTTCGAGGTGTCAATCACTCAGCCACTCACACCTCGACAACTAAATGACATGTTCCAATTGAAAATGACTGACTGAACTCAAAAAAAAGACTCACTGACAGACTTATTAACAGACCAACTTTAGAACAAATTGTACCCATTAGACTGACAACTGACAGACAAACTGAATAAATAAATGAATGAATGACTGGCCAACTGACCAGCTGACCAATCACCATAATTCAACTTGCTGACTGACTGATCGACCAATTACTCACTGACTGTCTGACAGACTAAATGTTATGATTTGCAACAACAATTTATAGCACAACAAAGCTTCACAACATTACTGTGACATTTACTGGTTGCAGCACTGTTCCAAAATTACAACACTGTGCTGAGCTAAAAATTATTGTTACGAATGATCCTGTGTAACATTACCTCAAGAGGCTAACTTTATGTACCTGATGGCCTTATAGACTGATCCCAATTTAAAGTAGCAATGATATTTCTTGTAGTCTCCAGTGCTTCTTCTTCATCCACTGCAAAATGATCTGTACAGCCACTAACGCTGTATATGCACAAGGATTATTAATACAAGTTCACAATAAAATCACCCACTTGACAAACATCTCAGAAAGATAGTATATCACATTATAAAAAAATATGTAAAAAGCCTAAATGTGAAGGCAATTGCAACATTCGGAAGAAATGCAAGGGAAGCAATACAATTCAGTCCCTTCAAAAATAAACAATGACTAGGGGTTTGAGCTTTTGCTGAATTCACTTTGAAAACTGAGCATAGTGGCTATCACTTAGGCCCCAGAGCCAGGAGTAAGTTTTCCCCCATTTTGCTGATGGGCATAAAACCTGGGTAGTTTCAAGTGAAAAAAAAATATATCTGAGAGCTGTATACTTTTTCTTACTGCATTTGCTTGTCAATGAAAAAATAGTTACAGCCCAACATTACATTTTTGTTTACTAACCTAGAATGCATCGTGGCACCACCAAGTTCTTCTGCAGAAACAACTTCACCAGTGGCTGCCTGGATGAAAGTCAACAACAACTATTAACCCTTATAATATTGTAAAAGGAGGAAAAGTAAAAAGGTTGTTAAAGTGCTTATAACCCAAAAATTATAAATAAGAAGAACCATTGTAAAAGAAAAAAATATTTCATATAAACACAGCATTCTTAGTTTAGAGTTGTTTTTGATACATTCAATTTTGGTACACCATTGTAGGAAGGCTCTCTCTTCTTACAGCTGTAAGGACTTTAAACATGAGTAAATAAGTGCAGAGTTCTAAAAATATTTCTTCCAATTCACAAACTGAAATGGCTATACATGTAAGGTAAAACATGACAGTCAGATGCCTTGCAGTTACATACGACACTTAATTAATAATAATAATAATAATAATAATAATAATAATAATAATTATTATTATTATTATTATTATTATTATCATCATTATTATTATTATAATCATTATTACCTTAACTAGAGGTGGACCACCAAGAAATATTGTTCCAATTTTATCAACAATAACAGTTTCGTCAGCCATTGTGGGTACATAGGCTGCACCTGCCGTACATGATCCACATACAAGACAAATCTGCAGACAGATGGAAAATTCAGTATACGATGCACATGGTTTAATGTTCCCATTTGCAAAAAAGACAAAAATCTGGATGGTATCTCACCAGATTCATGCTAAAAATTCATGACTGGCCTTTTTGCTAGACTGTTGGTGAAAAGCATTCTTAAGCCAAAATTGTGCTGGTCTCAAAACAGATATTTATTTAGCCTGAGAAAACAGCCAATATTTCACAATTGTACCATTGATTTCCCCACAAAATGACATCTGTGGAATAAATACAAAAATTCCATACTGATGACTCATCACTACAAAGATCTGGGTAGTACATCCAATTGGCTAAAGCAAATTTTTAACCAATCGGAAGCACTGAAAAAGAGGAGATCTCGGCATGTAAAATAATTATTGTGATGATAAAAAAGGCTAAGAAACATAGTGAAAAACCAGAGCCCTTTTAACAAACTGTATTGATTTACTGGTACTAAAAAATATAACCTCACTTACAATTGGAATTCCTCTCATTGACATCACAGCCTGATTGAAAAATGTTCGTCCACCAGTTTCTGGGAAAAGATCAGCCTGTTTTAAGACAGATTCATTCAGTTAGGTTAGTTAATGCAATCTGCTGGCTGATCTGCTGTGAGAGATATTCTACATGTATACTATGACACAGCTTTTATTTTCATGAAAACTGGGACTGTATTTTGGACTGGAAAAATGGGCTGTTTCTAGGTGTTGTGGAAACTATTGTTGGTTAGCTGTTCTTTGGTGGTGTCTCGGTATTGCTCACCGTTTTGTTGATCTTTTGTATCATGCTATTTGGTGACTTTACCTATCTGCAACACCAAGCAACTACAGAGGAATGGGATCTCTTTCGCTGGGACTGGAGAGAGAGTCACTTAGAAATTTCTTTAACTGGGACTATGATTTGTGAATACAAACTAATATTTCCCCTAAAAATTATGTTCAAACTTTGGATGGGGCAATTTTCAAGTAAGGAAATAAAATTTGTACTGCTCTTGGGAAGGGGATGTTCCTTTCTTTTTATCCAGCCCCCCATACCCCCTCCCCCCCTCCCCCACCCCCTCTAAGGTAGACAGGTTTTTGAACAGGCAAAGTTTTGATTTTTTCTTCAAACAAGCCAACAAAATTTTGACTCTTCGGACAAATCTTTCAAGCAAAAAGGAACCTTTTGGATTTCATTTTCAAAAGCGGGCCAAACAAAAATTTGAGCATTCAGATTCCGTCATCTTTAAGTGAGAGGGGGCAGTGCCTCGACAGACACGAAAGAATATTTATTAGGAACGTTTTTTATTGTAACCTTACCTGTAAAGGTAGGAAGCCTCCACCAGAGTCTATAAGAAATATACAAGGAAGTTTGTTGGTTTCAGCAATCTCCTGTGCCCGTAGCTGCTTCATCACAGTTATGGGATAAACAGTTCCACCTTTAACAGTCGCATCATTTGCTATAATCATACACAGTTGCCCGGACACTTGCCCAACCCCTGTCACAACCCCAGCACTCGGCACATCACCATACTCAAGATCAAACCCTGCAAACTGCGACAACTCAAGGAAATCTGTGCCATCATCTAGTAGTTTACTAAGCCTGTCTCTAACTAGGAGTTTTTTGTTCCGTTTGACGTGCCTTTCGATAGCTTTTTCACCGCCTCCTTGCAGCGCTAAGTTAGTAAACTCTTCGAAAGACTTGTGCATTTTTTCTCTGCCTGGAAGTCTTGAAAGAAATCCTGGACTGTTCCTATCAATGGAGCCATCAAGGACTTTAAAGCTAGTTTTACCAGAAGCTACTCTTATTCCTACAGTTTTAGTGAACTGGGAAACGATTAGTCTAGCTGGTAATCCACGTACATGAGAAATTCCATTGCAAAAAGTGTAAGGCATTTTTGACACGTTGATAGATAATCTTCCTTCAATTCCGCACCGAATAATCTGTTAAGCTAACTCTTCTTTGAGCTGGCTGTTTGGCCGCCATCTTTGTTAATAGCAGGCCGGGTGTCTAAGCTAGGGCCACAGGAGACCTCACGTCACCTCCGTGTCTAACAGTCACATGAAAAGAAAATGATTTTAAAAGGGAACAACGAGACAATCAATTATGAAAAAGAAGACAGGGGTTATATCAAAATCATTAAGATGAACTCTAGCCTCGCTTCCACCAAAAACACAACCACTGAGCGGTAAAAAATAGTAACCGCACAAAATCCGTTGGGACTGCGGTGTTTTTTCCTGATTTTGCTACACGCGAAAGCCGTAACTGTTCCCCGAAGAACATGGCTTACGACCAACTGAGATGATTACCACACGGCATATTGATAAAAAAAAAAAACGGAAATTTAATAAAGTCGCGTCACCCATTCAGGGCATTCGGAGGACGGGTAGGGTTGGGTTAATTAGGAAAAAAATATTTCGTAAATTCCTAGCTATCCCCCTGATTTAATTATAAAGAAAAAGCACAGTAACAAATATTCATTGCTGACGGCCTTAGCCCAATCTCGCACCAAGAGTCTTTTGGCTTTTTGGTGACCACCAATTGGACCGATATTGCCGCTCCCATTGCTTGTTTGTTTGAAAATATTGCTGTTGAAGATTTTGCTAATTTCTAAGGGCAAACCTCCATAAAGCGGGCACTTGACAGTACCCCAAAAGCGTTCGCCAAATGGAAGTAAGACTGTGAAAGATTCAGCTGACAACTTCCCATATATTTTTATCCGCAAACAAAAAAGTAGCTGAAAGGTGTTGAGCACGAATTGTCTCTTAAGTTTAACGAAGACAATTTTTTTTCTTTGAAAGGCTAGCTGAAAACTTTTGTCAAACGTACGCCGCTGCTCGTAAAAACGGGCTAAGAACTTCCAGCAGCAGGAATAAATTCGTGTCAATTTTTGAGATAGGTTTCTTTCATAGGTCCTCACCTCGGACTAATTGAAACCTTATTGTTTGATGTTAAAAAAGGAAAAATTTCGAGCTACCGAACTAAATATTTTCTGATGGTAAAAGGCCGGTAGTAGCAAAACCGTGGGTTTGCCAGAAAATTTGAGCCCGAAACGATGAATTAACAAACAGAATATCATGGAGAATAACACTAGTTTTTATTCAATGGATCAAGACTGTAACAGATACCATTTTACTCCGATGGAAGAACATTCGAACAACTATTTCCTTGTAAATTATCATAGGTTCGACTTCCTTTTCTCCCGGTCCTTGTCGTCAATTCGCTTTCTCCCCGTTTCACAATCTTCTAAAACGCGATGGTTTTGATGGCTGTGATAACAAAGCCGCGATTACAAACGAACCCACCCAAATCAACTACTCCACAATGTCGAAAGAGCGTGCATATGGAACAAAGGGTGAATTTAACAAAGTTTTATACGGGGATAAAGGCTCCGTCCCGATCGAGGACCAACCCTTAGACGCGCTTTTATATACCACTTTTGACAGAAAAAGTAATTATTGGGCACTTTATTACAGCTTTTTTTAAGTCGCAGAATTCAGCTTATTTCAGTACCAAACTTACATTGATCTGTAGCCAGCCTGCAGAAAAGTTAACCTGACATCAGGCTCTATTTTTGCTTAGCTTTGAAAATAACATTCCGGCGGACAAGGCGAAACGAAAATAGACCAATTCTAGCGGTAGCCGTTAGAGAGAATGTATGAGAACCGCTAAAATTGGGCCTGATCTCAGGTTACTGAAAAGTGGAAAAGATTTAGAATGATGCGATTTAGAACAGATGTGATTAAGAGCGAAAAACAATGCAATTCGTGAATAAATCACACTGCTGAGAGCCAACCAGCTTGCCGAAGAGATCACCAGCGATTTCAAAATGGATGTGATAAAAGGGAAAATTTAATGAATGTGATAAGCTAGTTTTGCCGCTCCCATCCCATGTGTTTCAAAATTAAGTCAGTGATGTCAGACTGTTGAAGATTATGCCAATTTATGATGAACCTCCATCAAGCCGCGACTTATTACCGGTACCTCAAGGGTGACTGCTTAATGGAGGTACGACTATGAAAAGATTCAGTTGACAGTTTCCCATTTAGTTTTGCAAATAGAAAGTGGATAAGGAGTTGAGAACGCATTGTCTAACGCGTTTAACGAAGAGAAACGCATTGATAAAGAAATGAACATTTCCTGAGAGGCCAGCTGAAAACTTTTGTCAAACATACTCACTTTCCGTGAAAACTTCCCAACAAGCATTTTCCTGTCAATCTTTAAGATGGTTTTTTTTCTTCAAGTTCTTGAATGGGACTGACAGTAATTTAGAGAAACTTGGGCGTCCCATAATTGACGTCCATACTCTACTTAAGGTGGTTAAATGTTTATCGTGTGATTAAAATAAAAAGGCAAATATCGAGCTACCCAACTCACCACTTCCTGAAAGTAAAAAGTGTAGCAAAACCGTAAGAAAGGAACTCTGAGCGGGCAACGATTAAGTTTACGAACAGAAATGCATAATGTAACTAATAACTACTCTTCGAGGGATGAAGACCATTGCAACAGATACCAATTAAGCCCGATAGGACAACATTCGAATAAGCATTTTCCTGTTAATTGTCATGGATTTCTTTTCACCGTCATTATCGTCAATTAGCTCTCTTTTCCCTTCACAATCTTTTTAAACGCGATGGTTTTGATGGCTGTGATACGAAAACCGCGATTACAAACCAACCCGAACATATTGTTAGCCTGTTTGTCAGTAACTGACTTGCTAGTTGGGATGATCTCACAACCTCTGCATGTTTCGATCGCACTTCTTCTGTTGCTTGGCAACCGATCCCACAAATTTTGCCACATTACACTGGTTTTTAATGCCTCTGTTCAGATTCTCTGTGGAGCGTCATTGTTTCACGGTGTTGATCAGTGCTGAGCGATATTTCACCATCAAACACTCCTTTGCTAATGGCATTTTAATCACGAAAGCTCGTCTAATCATCTCTTCTGTTGTAGCTTGGATTGCAACACTGATTCTGGTTATCGTGCCCACAGTAACCAGAATAACAGTCATTTTAATTTTAAGACAGATTGCAGCTATTTCATTAATCGTCGCTCTTCAAGTTATTGTGTACAGAGAGGTTCGCCGACATGAAAAGCAAATTCTTGCACAGCAAGTTTCCCTGGAAGAAAGGTTAAAATTTCAAAAGGAGAAACGGGCGTTAAAGCTTACAAGTACAACAATCGCAGCAGTTGCCGTCTCCTACACGACTCCATGGATAATAACTGTCATTGCTCGGCTACTGTTTGCCAAAGAAATCATTGATGTTCTCATGGCGGTGAGAGAAGTAGGCCTTTTGCCTCTCTTGTTAAATTCAGTAATTAATCCGATAATTTACACAGTAAAAAAACAACCGTTTCGAATTGCCGTCATCGAGCTGTTGTCAGGAAAAAGTTTTCAAGAGGCTCAAGCTTTCGATGGACGGCTATTTGGATCAAAGGCTATCGGTATTGTCAAACCTACAAGAAGCCAGAAGACAAATGAAAGCGATAAATTGGAACACATGTACAATACAAATAAGAACAACAACAGTAGCCGCTAAATGTATTGATAATATGCTATAACTAATACAGCCAGTCAGAGGCCGGACGAGAAACCCTTTGTATATTCTGCTGTATGTCAAGTAAAGGGTAGCATTTCGCAAAAAAAAAAACCCGGCGATGCTTGCGGCCTTTATATTTTCCCCTGAAAACAAAACAGATACCGATGGCTAAAACTTTTTATTTAACATTAATTTTAAGGAAGAAAAATCGTAAACTACACCTTAAAACCAGAGTTTTAACTGCTAGACAAGTATTATTGTTCATTGAAAATATTCGCCGTTTCTTATAGGCTCTAATTCTTAATGACCAGCCGGTGCTGACATTATTTGGAAGATGTAGGCAATAATAGATTCAGATATTGTTAGCAGCCTTTTTACCAGGAAATAACTGATGTGAGATAGTGCAGAGCTTTTAAGCATGGCAGCCTAGCTGATTGTGCCGAAGTGAACTTTAAAAGAGAAAGGCGTTCATGGCTATCCGAGGACGAAATAGCCGAATCTCTGACTAAAACTGTCATTTAGGTTTCTACCTTGCTTAAAATCCTAAATGCAAGCAAATAGTCCAATCGTATATATCTAATTAACTTATGAAATTAGCTGCTAAGCCACTATAAGTACCTTTTACCCAAATTGCAATCAGGCAGTTACCTGTTCAATATTAATAATTTGTACCCAATGTACTGAAAACGTAACAGGTCACTCGAGTTTACAAACATGATGATGCTACTCACCCAGGTAACTACAGGCATATTTCACCTTTATTACCTTGTAGTAAGGTGTTTGAAAGACAAATCTATATAAAACCAACAACACAACTTCTCAGAAAAACATAGTATTTTGTTTAAGCGTCATTTTGAGTTAGGAGAGGATAATCAACTGAGCAAATGCAAGCTATTTTAATAACCACTGATAAACTTCGGAAGGCCATGGATAAAAAAATGGGTTTCTTCAGGTCTCTTTCTAGAACCATGCATGACATTCAGTTGTCTAAACTTTGAAAACTAAGGTTTGAAAACTACTTACAATGTCGCACCCAATCTGTGAAGGCTACTATATCCAGCTACGTAGCTACGATATGTGGAATACCACAAGGGTCAATCCAGGGTCCACGTATATTCTAACAAACTATCATTTCTGATTTTTGCCGATGATATGAATATGTTTTCTATAAGTTCCGACACCTTCAAAGAGCCATGAATGAGGAATTGAAATTATTTTTTACAACAAAAGACTCTTAGTTTATAAGGGTTGTATCGCTGGCAAACTTTCTATAATATTAACCTTGCGAAGACAAACTATAGTTGTAATTCTCATCAACAAAATTAAATCAAATTTACGTGAGAGTGAAATGAAATATCTAGGTATATACATTGATCAAAATTTACCCTGGGGACACCAGATTTAGCACTGAGACATTAACAATAAACTAGCGAGAAATATACGAATTATCAACAAATAGTCCAGTTTCGAATTAAAAATTACCGCTAAATACAAACATTAACGGCACATTTATACAGGGTTAGCCTCGACGTAAAGTAGAATATTCAGAAATTCGGGCAAGTAAGTGTTTAAAATTTGAAGATACACAATAGACAGAGTAATAAACAGGTCTTTTTCTCGTCGGAATTTGTGAATATATTACTTCAGATGGAGGCTAAGCCTGTAAAAAATGCGTCTTCACTTCTTTAATTCAGCGGTCATAGCGAACTCGAAACTGGACTATTAGATATCATGTATATCCTTGTACTTACTTTAAAGGTAGGGTATTTAGATTCCTTCATTTATCCGTTTTTTAACTTATGGTATTGCAAGTTGAGGCAAGACCAGGTTACAAAAGATTAATTAAAAACTAAACGGAATGACTGCAGTGTAACCGAATGTGTTCAGCCTTCCGCCTTCTTAATTAAGATTCTATCACCCCATGAAAGGAATCTAGAAATTTTTCAGTTCGTGGAATCTGGAATCCGGAAAAAAAATTGCTTGTAAAATCCGGAATCCTGGGCTTTGGAACGGCCAGAATACAGTTTAAGAAAATCCTGAATCCTACTAACGACTGAAATCCACTGCCTGGAAATCCGGAATCCACGACGTGGAATCCAGAATTCAAGGCTGTCTCAGTTTCCCCCTACATTGGGGGAATTCTACTTTCTGCATCGAAATTAGTTTTTGGTCAATGAAACTCAAAGTACACAGGCAGAACTAGTCGTACTAGTCCAGTGGTGAATCCAGCGAAGGGGCTGGGGGGCCCGGGCCCCTCCTTATCTCAGGGTCTGGATGACCGCCCTCGCCCCCCCTTCCCCCCCCTCCCCGCTTATCTGAAGGTCTAGGTCCGCCACTGTAGTCGTATATATAACTTCACTTTTAACAATTCAAGTTTCTCTGTTATCAGAGCCTACTTTTGTCAAGGAAAATGTAACTTATGACTTGGTATTTCTATATCTTCTTCCTCACTTTTCTCATGATTTATCCAGTAATTTAGCTAATCAGTTGATTTCCAAATGCTCATCTTCAGCGATTCCATAATTCTTCTTGTGTTTGTCAAACAATTCTCTCAACGCTGTAACATAGAGCGAATGAAGATTATCTACCTCCTCATTCGTAGGATTCTCGACTCTTTTGACTTTCAAAGGAGCACCAACTGAAATTAAGAAAAAAAAGTACGGTTCACACCACGATATTTCATATTGCCTTAAAATTCTCAAACTAGTCCCTCCGTTTGCCTTTAAAGCGTAAGGTTGCAAACGTTCGAACGATACGAGTCTTTTTTAAATACACGTTAGATTTCTGAGTTGTACTTTGAGCTACCGCATAGGATCAAAGTTCACTGTTAACTAAGGTATAAACTTTAAACTCTCATACTGTACTAAGCTACTGTAAACACCTTAAAATTTTCAATAGTATATCAGTTCCCCGCTCTTATAAGCACCTCCATGTATAAATACCCTTCGAAAATAGGGCCCTCGAAAAAACGATGGAAAAATATAAGCACCGGTGTATACTTTTCGGAATTGTACTATAACAGTCAGTTACGCGGGAGGGAACGCTTTGTCCCCGGGGCTTTGTCTCCAGGTTCTTCGACAATAATCTTGCGACACGAAGCAGAGTAGCTGTTATTTACATGGTAAGGACGCAGTTTCTTTTTAAACACCCAAATCTGTTTTCATGGGCTCGCGCCAATAATGCTGGCACAGTTCTAATCTGTTCACAGATCGTCAATTTTTTGAAGAGACCGTCGAGCGCGCGTATAAAAATAAAAGCCGCGAGATATTTATTCACCACTTGCAGCTACTTGCGTAAGCGGGTCTGTAATCCTAAAATGACTCCCAAACCTTGTCTCCAAGACTTTCTCCTTACAAAATGAGAGTGAAAAGGAAAAGGGATGAAAATGAAAAAGCCCTGGAGACGAGGTTGATGACCCCCTAAAAACCTTCCCTAATAGAGACCTTTTGATTCGAGGACGAGAACGACTACGAGTACGAGATTTAATTTTAAGTTTTTTCGCGTATTCTCAAAAAATAGACACCCCGGAAAGCTTCATTGCACTCTTTTTTTTATCGAAGAAATTAGCACAGTCAACATTTTTGAAGAAGATAAGCGTTTTACCAGTCGCAAAACGATTAAACCGTCTAACAGTTGATAAGTCAGTCCGTCACTACGACATTCTCGCTAAAACGCGTAGTAAAAAGACGACGACTATCACATTTTCCCGCCAAAATGACGCTGGTTCACGCGCGATCACTACTTACTATGGAGAAAATCTCGTACTATTAGTCGTCCTCGTCTTAGAATCTTAAGGTCCCTAAAATAACATTCAGTAACGACTTTTTAACTTACAGACAGTGTGTATAGGTCTTCTATGAGGTAGCAGTCCAAGAGCACCATAGAAGAGAACTGGTGATACTCCCGTGTATGCTTTCACCTTTGTTTGCCACTGCCTCAGTGACGAGCCAGTGGAGTTATCCACTTGATCATACAGGTCATTTTCTCCAAAGGAAAACACTGGAACTAGGGGGGCTCTGAAAAGACAAAAAGTATTGTTTGATGATTTCGTCCACAACGTTATACTAGGGAGCTTAAGCAACAACGGGCAACGGCAACGACAACGGCAAAAAAGTTTAGATTGGCAAAACAACAACTTTGCACGTGCACTGTAATTTTCAGGGAGTTATAATAACTCCTCTACTGGGGCTAATTTAACTCCTTACAGTGGAGTTATTTTTCGTGGAGTTACTTTAACTCCAAAAAGGAGTTTAAAGAACTCTTTTTCAGGAGTAAAAGTGACCCCAGATAATCAGGAGTTAAAATAACCCCCCAAAAGGAGTTATCCTGTACCTAAAATTTTTACTCCACTTTCAGAGTTAAATTAACTCCAAAAAGAGTAAAAACAACCCATGTAAGGAGTACAAGTAACCCCATTTCCGAGTAATTTTAACTCCAGACTGGGAGTAAAAAGAACTCTTTTTCAGGAGTAAAAATGACCCCAAATTCGGAGTTGAATTAGGAGTTAAAATAACCCCCAAAAAGGGGTTATCCTGTACCTAAAATTTTTACTCCATTTTTGGAGTTATAATAACTCCCTAAAAATTACGGTGTGCATCACGCTTTTTTGTACATTTCTTTGCCGTCGTTGCACGACTACAAAGTGAAAGTGCCTAATTTCACGTTTTGTCGAGGACGGGAACAGAAGACAACAACTTTCTTTTCCTTTTCCTGAACTTTGATACAGTCCCAAGTTAGAATTTAACTCTAAAAAAATCTGCCAGCATTTGACGAATTAAACAAAATGGATTAAGCGCGATAAAGTTTGAGGCAGCGCGAATTCACTTTTTAATTGACGTTTTCGTTGCCCTCGCCGTCATTGTTGCTTAAGCTCACTAGTTACTAACTAATTCATAGGCAGCGGAGCAGGGGGGTCCGTAATGTAATTCAGGACAGCAATTGTGTTAGAGCCTACTTGGTGTAAAAGATTGACTTTTCGAGCTGTGTTCTAAAAACGATGCATGATGACTAGACAGGGCCTTAGCCTGGGGAAGGGCCGGGAAGGGGGGTCGAGCCTCCCATCCCTCCCCCTCCCAGTTTTGCCCCAAAAAGTCAAAACATGCATGCATCATCTGCCAGAACATTGAAACAATGATGTCTCTGCAGCTAGGTGAAATAGTTTCTGGTTTTAAGATACAGAGACCAGTCCAATGGGTACTCGACACCAAAAACCCTCTGCTTTTTAAATACCAATGAAATACAATGAGCTGCCTAAAATCTTTGTGCCCCCCTAGTTTTTTAAGGTTTGCTACGGCCCTAAAGGGAGAAGTCTCACAAGAAACATGACTACTCCTTTCTTTCAACAACATATTTATCAGTTTGCATTCCTTTGATCTGCAGAATTGTAGACTTAGTGCTGTCTGAAACGAAGAGAGCCAAGGACGAAACGTTTGCGTCAGTCACGCAACGTGCAGGACGCAAACATGAGTTTCAAATATTAAAATATTATTGAATATTAAAATACTAAATGTTGAATTATCAAAATGTCACAAATCTAACGCAAAAATTAGTGTACTATCTAGTCTATACCTTACCCATTTCGTAAGGCCAGCTTTATAAATCCTTTCCTCTCCTTCAGTGTTAATTTGAAGCTGCCCGGTCTAGCTTCCAAAGACTCTGAGGCCCCTCCAACCACAATGACAGCTGAATGCCCAGGGCCCATCTTCTTTAAAATATACTCGATGCTGTTCTTTTCAACCGAGCACACCCCCATTGACAGACTGTACTCTCGGATTAACGGGAGTTTGAAGTTCATGGACAGCGTCACAATATGAGGATAAATCCCTGGGAACTTTTCTGAGAAGCCGGTTGCATCCCCACAGAAGTTGCCCTGTGCTCCCAAACATAGAACTCCGTGGGGATGGCAGCAGAAGATGTAATTGTCGTTGGGATCCAAATCTGTAGTTTTGACTAGTCGAATAGGGAAGTAGTCGCAGAAGTATCGCCACATCTTCCATCTTCTTACTATCTGCAATGCGGGTGGACAGCCCCCTTGATAAGGTGATCGAGAATTCAGTATAAAGGCCCAGCCAATGTAGAGTGCAGCAAAAATCCTGGTGTATTCATTTAATAGGAGGAGTAACAGCAAACATGAACCGACAATGCCACCAAACAGGCCCATACAGACCTGGAAAAGAACAACCAACGCTTGGGTTCCTCTCGTTACATTCACAGCAATTTTTGTAAGACACCATGCTTCCTTCATCTTGAAATCGTCCGTCATGGTACGCACATAGACTTCAGACTAGTGAAATAATTTTGCAACTTTCCTTTTGAGCGTCCTGCTGGAATCAGTTCAAAGGCTGATTTCAAAACAAGAGACAAATAAATTACCGAAACGGTCTGATTGCGAAACCTGGACTTTGGATTCCGGACTACATTGAAGCTGCTAAGGAAAGTTCTATGCAGTACTGAGGTTATTTCAAAAAGGCATCGAAAACAGAATAGAAGGAAGCATACATATGCATGCCGTGGAGAAGAATTTCGACTTTTAGTGACTTGATGCTGGTTGAAATTAACTTTTGTCAGCCGAAAAAAGGGACGTTATTTCCGACGTGACATCACGAGCCGCGGCGGTAACATATTTACATATATCATCTTGCAACTTCTATAACAGACATAAAATGAACACAAAATGAAGTGACCCTTAAGACATTATTTACAAATTAAAAGAACATTTGTTCTAATTGCACAGAGATATTGTAAACTGTTTTAAACAAATAAATGTCTTGGTTTCAATTTACAGCCCCAAATTTCAGTTCTGGATGGCTGCCTTCTTTCCGATCTTATTGTTTTGGATTTGCCTAACCCAGCATATTATATTCAGATTAAAATATTGGATTAAAAACGGGCTTGATTGATCCTGTCCCAGGTTTGAATTGCCCCCTTATCTGCAGATGACTTTCGTTTTCGGCGTTAGGCTTTATATTTATAGATGTGATTAGGTTATTACGTAACGACTCACTAAATTAGCAGCCTATTGAATTTTTTATATTTCTCCCTGTACGATCACCAAGAGAGGATAAGGACATATCTTCTCCTGTGATCACCCAAATCTATGAGATTTCTGTTTCATGAAAATGCCCTTGGCTACAGAAATAGCATTGGCTGAGGCAGTCGTTATTTTTCTGTAGTCCTTTGTCCGCAGTCCATATTACAATTTATGGTGTTTTACTTACGTTAGCGAAAGTAAAGTGACTTGTCGCGTGCATGCAGTGTGGCCACGTGAGAATCATTCGTGGAATATTAGATAATAATACAAACCTCAAAAATTTGGTTTCCGAGCCACGTACCAGCGCCCGACAGTCATTTAGGTCGTTTAACCGTACAGTTACCCATATTACAGGTTACCTTTTCAAATCACAACAGGAGTACAACCGGGGACCTTTGGTGCAATCCCGGAAGTAGAGATCTTTCAACAGTATTTTAAACTCTGCCTGCCAGACTTCAGACTCGGTCGGGGTTCGAATACCTGTTGTTTTCTTAGAAATAACCTTTGTCACGCAATATATACGTTAGCGAGATGCGCAAATTCTCAATTGTTCAAAATGCGGAATTCCCTAACATTTTGTCTTTTCACATTATTCATTAGACGTTGATGTACAATTTGTATGTTTTTCTCCTTGGTATTCTTAGCTACTTTGGATTCTTGTTGCTAAGAAATATCTTATTATTATGTAATCGATCTGAACACGTGAGAAAAACTGCGTAACTTGACAGCCTAGGATTGGGAGTTGACATTATTCGTTACACCTTGTTTTCATCCGAATTTGCAATAAAAAAGATTTTCATGTCGCCCTACAAACTTGTTGATGAAAAAGACCCTTCCACGTGGGTTGCCAAGACAAAAGTGGCCCCGGTAAAATTCACGAAGTGATTCTTGTTGCTACTCAAACCTAATCAGACATACACTAATCCCTATTTTTAAAAATATGAAAATATTTTGTTTTGTTGCTTCATAAGTCAAAGCAGTGATAGACTTCCTCCTAATGAGTTTTAATTGTTTGTCGAAAAATATTTGACGAAGTTTCCTGTAGGGAGTGCGAATTGTAAGGTATTGAAACGCATAAACAAAGCTTGGCGCATGCAAGTTTCATAAGTTAAGATTTTTGCTTTGTCGTAGTGTACATAGTTCTACGTCCACCAAGCTTTGTCATCGCTAGGATGAATACTGTAACAATATTTTGCAATAGACAGGGATCTCATTTACTGATAAGTGGTAAATATAGTCGCATTAAACCATTCCGTGTGCAAAATATCGAATGGATATTTACATGGTTACAGTTGTTGCTCCCTACTTCAAATTTCTGAACCAGCGATATATCTCAGCGAACACTCCCAAAAGTAACGAGCCAGCGATATATCTCAGTCAGCGATATATCCCTAACAATGTAACTTCGAAAACACAGAAACGCGTTGCATTTTATGACCGGTGCCAGCCTTCGGCTAGGCCCCGGTAATTAACCTCTGCTCAGAAGATATCTCATTTCGACTGGGCGAAAAAAAAAAAATTCCCAACACCTTACAACAAACTCTAATGACTATACAAATATGATTTTAAAGATGTTAGCAGACAGGCTTTTTTCCTTATTGTCTCTATTTTACTCCGAGAGACAACAGTACAATAAAATACTGCAAAACATTAAGCCTGGGTGGGGCAGGCGGGGTGGGAGGGGAGTCCGGGGTTTCTCCCTTATTTGACCTGAGCGTTAAAGTAAACAGAAATGGTTTTCGGGGTCTTGGGTCTTAAACTTGCACATGCTGTCTTTCTGGATAGGAAGCCTTGAAGAAGTACGTTGACGACCCCCGTTTGTCTTCCCATGATACTAACGAATTTATTCTAAAAAATCGTACGTTCAAGGCTGATGTTCGTTTTCTAAAAAAATAGTAGAGTTAAGTCTAAATGAATAATGACACGAGTAAGGTGACGCCTTGTGTAGTGAAATAGCTGGTTTTTGGGTCTTCGTTACCTATCTTCACCGGGAAGTGCCTTTTTTTTTGTTCTTACTGGCTTATAGCGAGTAAAGCGCTAAGTCAATGTGTGAATAAGCCCTTAAGTAAGACCATATCTTACAAGATCTCAAGAACCGACGTTCGACAGCTTGTTGAAACGGGTAGAAATTTTGTATTGGGCTGCCTGTGGCAATGCCCAATAGTCGTCTCCAAGCAAACCAAATAAAAAGACAAAATGGCGGACGGATCAGTAAGGAGTGGCGTTTCCCGCTCCCCGCTGCTATGGGGTCGATCATTCAACTTTTGCGATAAGGAATGGCTGATTCTTCATAAAGGGAGGAAGTGGGTCATTTGTGATTAAAAACCGAACTACTTCCGCACAAAGATATTGCTGGGAGTCCCATATTATATTTCAAGTTTTCTCCAAGATGCTTTTTTTATTATATCGAGCCAGTACTATTTTAATTAATAAAAGACGAACTTATAAAAAAGAAAAACAAGGTACACTGAAAGAAAAAAAGTAAATTGAGTAGGTAGTTTAAATCAGTCCCTATTTCGAAGTAAATGTTCTTGTAGTTAGAATTAAACTAACAGGCCTCGGAAAAGACCTCTTTAGTTTGTATGTTTTGTTTTCCCAGTAGGGGTCCCAGGGGAACTTTATTCTTCGTCTTTTGTCATAAATTATGCGTACATATACAAGTGAATAAGACGAAATTTGAAAGAAACAGTTCTCTAGAGTATTATCACATGACCTGTATTAGGAAAACAAAACCTACAAAATATAGAGGTCTATTCGATATAATTAATTAGACAAACTTAAAGCAAGGGCACACATACACCAACTTACGGCCTGGTCAGTACCTCACGCTTGCGCACTGCCATATATTGCCCAATTTTCCCTCACATGTTTAAAAGATTCTCTTTTTAGACCAACCATTTGATACTATCAAAGTAAATGAACCACTTTGAATAATAATTATATCCGATATTTGGAGACGTTGGGAGTTGAAAACTGTATTAACACAGTCGTGATCTGCTATGGATACTCAGTAGGGCTTTTTTTTTCTTTTTCGAGAACTTTGCAGAGCTTGTTGGTTTTTTTTTCTTATTTATAAAGAGATCTATATTTAAAAGTACATAAGTTGTCGTTCAAGACTGAAACGCTGAGATATATTGACATTTGTAACTTAAAAACATTGTAAGAGAACAAGGTAACTATGAAGGGTGCATGTACCTTGCACCTATCCCGTTGTTATGGTGACCGTTGGGGCGCCACGGACATAGCAACCCTTTCCCTCCATTTGATTTTATTTTCAGCTTCTCTTAGGGCGTTGCAAACTTCAACCCTGTCCACCCAGGGATATAATTCTCCCAACGCTTCTTTTGTCGGCCCCTTCTTCTCCCTCCTTGCACTGGATGCATGCGCAATACTGTAAACCAAATGGTCCTTATAAAAGAACTACTTATGAACAAACTATAAACTACATTTATGGTCATTCTTTACCAGTAAGCACACATGTCTTCTCAGGAGACTATTTCCTGAAGACAGAACTAATAAACAGCTCTGTTGTATTTAATTTACAGTTAACTGTCACTTTGGATACACTGAAGTCAACAGATGTCCAAATGTACGTCTTCAGCGATTCCATAATTCTTCTTGTGTTTGTCAAACAATTCCCTCAACGCTGTAACATAGAGCGAATGAAGATTATCTACCTCCTCATTTGTAGGATTCTCGACTCTATCGACTTTCAAAGGTGCACCAACTGGAAAAGAAAGAAAAATAAACAGTGATTTACATCACGATAATGCCTTAAAATAACACTAATATTAGCCCCCCTAAGCTTATTTTAAATAAATAGTGATTTACATCACGATAATGCCCTAAAATAACACTAATATTAGCCCCCCTAAGCTTATGATTCTTAATGAACTTTGAGCTACCGCAGGAGCAAAGTACAGAGCAAACATGGTAAAAAAATAATGAACTACCGGTTAGCGCCAATATCGCTGGCACGTTTCGCCCCTTGTAAGGGAATTCAAGACAGTCTTAGATTCTGGATTCCACGCCGTGGATTCCAGTCTTTGTAATTGGAAATTGAATCCCGTATTCCAATCTTTTGTGGGATTCCGGATTTCTTAAGCTGTACTCTGGATTCCAAAGCCAAAGATTGCGGATTCCACAAGCAAAACTTTCCTGGATACCGGAATCCTAATTCTCTTACCTCGGTTGACACATGCATTTTGTTGTAAAGTAACCAAAGTATCTGAGATCAAAATACTAATCCTAGATTCTTTCTCCCAATGATTGCACCACAGCACGCATTCTCCACTATATTTTATTTCTTAACTTACACACAGTGTGAATAGGTCTTCTGTGAGGTAGTAGTCCAAACCCGCGGCCATAGAAGAGAACTGGTGATACCCTTGTGTATTCTTTCATCTTTGTTTGCCACTGACGCAGGGATGACCCAGCCGGGTTACTTACTTGGTCATACAGGTCATTTTCTCCAAAGGAAAACACTGGAACCAGGGAGGCTCTGAAATAAAAACAATTGTTGCTAGATTGTTGCTTTCCTCTGCAAAGGTACACAACACAGCGCCGATGTAAAGCTGGTTAAAAGTTTACTGAAAGAACTTTTGGAAGAGGAAAGAGAATGAAAGATACATGACGCGCCATATACCAGTCTGCTTTCAGAGATCTTCTTTGTGTTGTCACGCAACGTTCTTCCTCACAGCATTGCGTAACGACACAAAGCCATACTGATCTAAAAAGTTTGTTAACAGTTTCCCGCAGGAATTTTTAGAAGAGGAATGATGCCCCAAGACTCATTTAGATTTAATCTTTGCTCAACTGAAAAAAAAAAGCCTATTAGTTTCCATGGTAACTAACCTAAAATTTGGGCTAAGTCAAGAAGTTCGAAATTGGCAGACTTACAGGCATGCGTGTACAACAAAAGTTTAGATTAGGCTACTAAAAACTCGTCATCACATTAAAAGGGGTAAAAGTGCAAAACTTACACAAAATTTAGGTTACATCGATTTTTAACCTTACCCATTACTTAACGCAAGTTTTATGAATCCTTTCCTTTCCTTTAGCGTTAATTTGACGCTGCCAGGTCTTGCTTCCAACGCTTCGGCAGCTCCACCGACAACAATAATGACTGAATGTCCAGGGCCCATTTTCGTCAAAATATATTCGATACTGCCCTTGTCAACAGAACACACCCCCGCTGATAGGGTGTACTCTCGAATAAAGGGGACGTTGAAATTCATTGAGAGCGTCAGAAGATGAGGATAAATCCCTGGGAACTTTTCTGAGAAGCCGGTTGCCTCCCCGCAGAAGTTGCCCTGTGCTCCCAAGCCCATGATCCCGTGTGGATGGTAGCAGAAGATGTAATTGTCTTTTGGATCTAAATCCGCCGTTTTCACCGACTGAATAGGGAAGTAGTCGCAATAGTACCTCCACATATTCCATCTTCTCACTATCTGTAACGCCTGTGGATAGCCTCCTCGAGATGGCGTTCGAAAGTTTAAAATAAAGGCCCAGCCGATGTAGAGGACAGCTAAAATTCTGGTGTATTCATTTAACAGCAGAATTAAGAGCAAACAGACGCCCAAAATACCGCCAAAGAGAAACAAGCATACTTGGAAAAGTACAGCTAATGCCTGGATTTCTCTCGTTATGCTCGCAGCAATTTTTTTAGGATCCCAAATTTCTTTCATCTTGAAAACGTTTCGAGTATATAAGGGTATGGTGTAATATTTCTATAATAAGGAACGTTTTTGTTTTGAACGTGCTTTGTGTGGAGTCACATGTGGGAAAACGGAAGAGGCAAAGTTCAGTGAAAATAAAGAACCAGGATTGGTAACCGCTGGACTACGGATACGGAGCCTGAAGATCGAACAAGTAGCGAGGATATTTCCGGGTGGAATAGCAGTTGAAAATAGCTCTTTTCTGTGATTTCAATATTTAACTGTAGCAAGACATGCAGCAGACATTGTTAAGACTAATTAAACTTATTCGCGGGGTATAAACAAGGCAAGTCAAAACTCCTCCACATGAATCAAACCTTAGCCAGCTCTGACATAGTAGTCAACACCTAAACATGTTGCTTTATTATTGTTCGATACGTATGCGGTTTGTGAGTAACACACCGTATCGGTCCTGTTCCGCGATATCCTCAATTTAATGCAAGACTACAGCCAATTACGTTCTGGCTCTTGAGCGGGAGGTTCGCCTTGTGGAAAAGCTGATAAAATATAGAACACAATAAGAAGTCTTTCGCTTTTCGGTTCCCCTTCAAGTCTTCCATTTCACGTATGTTTGTATGTAAATCTTTATTTAAACACGGGAAATCATCAGTTAAGCTTAAGTTAAAAACTAAAACTAATTACAACTGCTTTACATGATTGCCGTTTGGGAATCCGATATATCAGCTACCTTCTTGATATTTCGCTTAAAATGCTCAACGGATGCAGCGTTTTTTAAGTTTTTGGGCAAGTTATTCCATTAACATGGCCCCACTGTAAGAGAAGCTTCGTTTCAAATAATTGGTGCTTGGTTTGGACAGGGTCAGCCTTCCCTCAGAGTTTCTTAATTTGTAAGCAGAGTGACGCTGAGAGAAAAGACTTTGTAGATATTCTGGAGCAAGGTCATTCATGGTTTTATACATCATTACGGCCTTTTGTTTCTTTCGTGGAAGAGATAGCCTCTCCCAGCTGAGGGTGGAGAGAAGGTGGTTTGAGCTCGCATCAAAGGGTGATTTAGTAATAACTCTGGCTGCACGATTCTGTAATTTTTGGAGCTTATCACTCAAGTAACCACTCAAACAGTCCCAGACGGGGCTGCAGTAATCAAAATGAGGCATAATGAAAGCGTTATAAATTTGAATTGCAGTTTCTTTGGATATAAAGGGCCGCACACGTTTTAGGGCGCCTATAGCTGAAGAGACTTTCTTGCAAATCTCTTCAACGTGTTTACCCCAAGAGAGTTGAGCATCTATGGTAAGACCCAAGGATTTGGTATGATCGACTCTCTTGATAATTTGGTCATCAATTCTGATTTCTACATCGTCACATTGGGCAGATAGTCTTTGTCTTGATCCAATAATCATTAGCTCTGTTTTAGCAACATTTAGACTGAGCTTGTTAGCTTTCAGCCAACAGCTAAGGTTATTTAATTCAGGGGTTAGAGCTAGCTTAAGCTCTGTTAAGGTCTTAGCAGATAACGTAAGGTTGGTGTCATCGGCAAACATTCTTGGTACGGCGCCCCGCAGGGAGTTGGGAAGATCATTTATGTAAATTAAAAATAGCAAAGGACCCAATATGCTACCCTGCGGCACGCCGCAACTGAGGGTACGAGCAGATGATAGTTTGCCACTGACATTACATCTTTGGGTTCGGCCACTTAAGTACGACGAGAACCATTTTATAGCTGCCTGATCGACACCCAAGTATGACATCTTACGCAAGATGATCTCATGGTCAATGGTGTCGAATGCCTTAGTAAGGTCAATAAAGACAACGCCATTTAGAAGGCCATTGTCGATGTTTACTGACCAAGCATTTGTTGCCTCAAGCAAAGCCGTGAGCGTACTATGTAGAGAACGGAACCCTGATTGGCAACCTAGTAGCAATTTATTATCATCTAGATAATGGAAAAGTTGATTATAAACAATTCTTTCAAAAACTTTCGAAATTATAGGGATTACAGATATTGGCCTGTAGTTGTTAGGGTCCGATTTAATGCCCTTTTTAAAAAGTGGAGTCACTTTGGCTGTTTTCCAATCGTTTGGATATATCCCAGTGAGAATAGACTTTGAGAATATTGAGGTAAGAGAGGGTGCGACGATATTAGCAGCCATTTTCAACAATTTACTCGGAATCATATCAAGACCGGTGGCTTTCTTTTCATCAAATTTCGACAAAACGTTAGAAACAATATCAACACTCGGAATTTGCAGAGAAAACGAATGATCAGTGGGCTTTAAATAAGACTCAGGATTAACATCGACAACAGGAATATCTTGTGCTAATACTTGCGCAACGTTTGGGGTTACTTGCTATTTTATCATCTACCTTGATCTCCAAAATATTCGTTGACTTACCACTGTTACGTGAAGTTAGCTCGTTGATAACATTCCATGTTTTGCGCAAATTACCTTTGTTGGCTTCCAGGTTGTCAGAAACATAGAGTTTTTTTGCGAGTTTAATTGCGTTATTTGCCTGATTTCTTGCACACCTAAATTGATCCCATATAGCCGGGTTATTGGAGGAGATTGCCTTCTTTTTAAGGAAATCTCGTTTTCGGATTTTGATCAGTAACTCTCTAGTAATCCATGGAGATCGTTTTTTCCGAATTCTTTTGGATTTAAGTGGTGCGTGTTTATCGACGCAGCCAAGAAACATTTCTTTCCATACATGCCACATTTCATTGGGATCAGAATACAAATCAACATTGGCCCAAGGTAGTTGATTGAGGTCACTTAAGAATTTTCCTCTGTTTCCTCTTATTATGAGGCTATTCGGATACCATTTGGTTAAAAAAATGTGCACGCAATATCTGGAGTTTTTGAATTTCTGAGCCATCAAAATCCCCCTAAGATGGCGTTGATCTGCATCATAGAGACCCTCATTATCCTGCAGTTCATTGTCCACGTTTTATTTTTACAAGCCTGTTGAAGCAAACTTTGACGTGACCCGGTCGCGTGGATTAACCGCACGAACAGGCGAATCTTTGTTTACACTGAAACTGTTTTTGCCTCGTTAACATATGCTTATCACCATCTGATGACGCTAATAAAATAAAAACTCTGAATATTGACAGGACATAACAGGTTCAGTTATCTCTGAAGATTTGAGCCCAATACACAGAATGGTTTCGGAGAAATTCTCCTCTAAGAACTCGAAATTTTAAAGAGAATGTATGGCTCATTAACTTTTTTTTTTGCCACACAGTAATTTCGCAGGTTTTAATGGGAGATATTTCCTTCAATATTGCTTGAAAAGAGCTGAAAATTGAACAAATTGCTCAACTTAATCGCTTTTTCAATTTTTGCATCTAATTCCGGCCACGGCTGGTTAAGTCGTATGCTAATAAGGAAAAATGTAAACAATGACGTCGTGCGGGATCTATATTGACAATTTTTCTGTATTGAGGTCATAGTGCCGTTAGCCATACACGAAATGCTTCTGTAGCGTTAAGAAGAAGACAGTCAAAGAAATGGGGTTTTAAAAACTGCCATTGACAGGGCTAGAGCTCCCACAAAGTTTAACAGTCGTGAAGAAACAATATTTTTAATGAAAATTCTATTCTGTACAATACACGTCACTTTTATTTACATTTTATTTGTTAATCACATATTATTTACATCTATAATATTTATTAATATATACAAAGCTGCACACAAACGGGTGCTGAGTCCCAACATGTTTGGGTCCTTCAGTACACTGCTGGGTAAAATAAAAGAGCTTAAGTGACGACGGCGGC
>NC_133212.1:5001731-5009231 GCF_958299795.1 Porites lutea | reverse complement strand
ACCCTCCCTACTTCAAACCTCGCTTAACTTGATCGAACCAAAATCGAATTTCCCTGGATTTCCTACATACATGCACTGTACTTTTCCACTCGGTAACTCGAAACCTCGATAACTCGAGCCTCCCGCTGACTCGATAGTTTTTTTTTGTTAGCCCTCAGATCACTTCTATATCATAATTCTAACCGCGATAAATCGACCATGTTTTAAGCGCGTGAAAAGTAAAGAAAAAACCAGTGTACTGAAGTCCAAACAAAAACAAAAAGCAATTTTTTGCTTTTACTTTTTTGCCACTCTAGTTTAAATTCAGTGACCATCTCGGTATATAAATCAAGTCTTGTTGCTTAATCTCTTTTTCAAAATATTAATCTACATGTCCTCCGGTTATTTGATTCGAAATCCAGAAAACTCGAACTTTTTTTCGATTTCACAAGAAGGCTGGAGTTATCGGGAGTCGACTGTAAGTACTTTTTCCTATTGGACGAGAACATGTCATGTGTCACAGAAGTTAAAAAATACCTTTACGATGTTTTCGTCAGAGGTCGACGGAATTTGTTCCTCTTCTGTTTGGGAAGAGACTTCTTTCTGTTGGAACAAAAAGACGGTAAATGAATTGATTATCATTCTTTTAATTAAAGGCAAGCACATTTTCCTATAGGACGAGAACGTGTCACGTGCCACAGAACGTCAAAAAATACCTTAACTATGTTGTCGTAAGAAGTCGACAGAATTTGTTCTTCTTCCGTTTGGGAAGAGACTTCTTTCTGTTTGAACAAAAAGACGGTAAATGAAATGATTGAAATGATTATCATTCTTTCAAAGACAAGCACATTTTTCTATTGGACGAGAACGTGTCACGTGTCAAAGACCTTAACAATACCTTAACGATGTTGTCGTCAGAGGTCCACAGAATTTGTTCCTCTTCCGTTTGGGAAGAGACTTCTTTCTGTTGAAACCAAAATAAAAGCAAATGAAGTGATTATCATTCTTTTGAAGACAAGCACATTTTCCTATTTAACGAGAACGTGTCACGTGTCACAGAACTTTAAAAATATCTTAACAATGTAATCGTCAGGGGACGACAGAGTTTGTTCCTCATCCGTTTGGGAAGAGACTTCTTTCTGTTGGAACAGAAAGACAGTAAATGAATTGATTATCATTCTTTTAAAGACAAGCACATTTTCCTATTGGACAAGAACGTATCACGTGTGAAAGAGCTTAGCAATACCTTAACTATGTTGTCGTCAGAGGACGACAGAATTTGTTCCTCTTCCGTTTGGGAGGAGACCTCTTTCTGGTTGAACAAAAAGACAGTAAATAAAATAATTATCATTCTTTTAAAGAGATGCATATTTTCTTATTGGACAATAACGTGTCACGTCTCACGTGTCACAGAACTTCAAAAATACCTTAACGATGTTGTTGTCAGGAGTTGACAGAATATGCACATCTTCCGTTTGGGAAGAGACTTCTTTCTGTTGAAAAAAAAAAAGACAGGAAATGAATTGATAATCATTCTTTTAAAACAAGTAAGTTTTCCTATTGGACGAGAATGTGTCACGTGTCGCATAGTTTAAAATATACTTTTACGATGTTATTGTCGGGGGTGGGCAAAGTGCGCTGGTCTTCTGTCAAACAAAAGAGGAGCACATTTTGTCACCCCTGGCCCCAGACGTCTTTCTGTTGAAACAAAATGACCGTATATACATTGAATCAGTTTACGAGTATGAGTATACAAATGGGTTTCTTTTTTGCTGCTCGAAGTCAAACGTGTACTGAACATGTGTTTTATATAGAGCGACTCTGAAGCTTTTATTTAACAAAAATTTCTTATTTTAAACCCTTTTTTCTAGTCATGCTTGTGTGCTACATATACACGTGTAACCACTGCTTGCCTCGACTGGCTAACTGCTTGACCGTAAATACTTCCTTTTACAAAGAAAAGTTCTCGTTTAAAGCGTCAATGTTTCAGTTAGTTTAGATAAACAATTTTAACAGTTCCTCATAGCAAATGCATTTTCAACTCTAGCTTTGCAGACCCTGCACTCTGAATCCTATAAAGAGAGTGAACGCGTACCGGTTGTTTGTCAGGTTGAATAAAAGTGTTAAATAGAACGATTGAAACTTTTACGTTTGCTTTCAGACAGATTTAGTAAAAGGACTAGCTGCAGCCCCTTAGTATAGTACGGCTTGATTATTCTTTAGTTGTTAAACTAACCTTTTTCTTCGTAAGAGACTCTATCCTTTTCCGCTGGGCCATATTTTCTTGTTTTAGATACTCTATTGCTGCTAGACATGTCTGCAATATCAAGCGTGGACCATTATACTGTTAAACTGGGATCACGCGAACCTCTATTCAACGGTCACCTTCAATAGTAAGCGGTCACTTAACAAAGTCCCCGAATCATTTTACTTAATCACTGTAAAACTGACCTGTTTAAGCGATCGCGGTAATTATAGACTGCAAAACAGTCGCTTTTTCCCTCAAAATCAATAAAGAAATCGGTAAAGCGTGGCGTAAGAATCTTAAGGGCGTGAAGCGCGCGAGCCTTACACGCCCTTAAGGTGTGTGAGGCGAGAGAGAAAAAACTTAGCGTCGCTCTCTGTTTTCAGCCTCGTTCCAGACCTTTTGTTTGGCTGCTCGCGCTTTCTTGGAAACGCGAAAATACGGACTGTTTTGCAGTCTACAGTAATTAAATAAATGACAACTATTTTCGCTTTAACCTCAAGGGAAAGAGAAGAAGCCATATAAAACAGAGTTGAATGTAGCAATTTGTTGTCAGACCAACAAAGTATAAATCAAAAGGCAGTTTGCCAGACGTAAGACAATTGACTGCAGGCTCCTGATTCACATGTCGTGGTTACCTCTCCTAATTTGGTCCCAACGAGTTATTTTTGTCTTCCGCCTGTGCCATACAAGTGCAACAGCTCCAATAAAAATTTCATAGGGGGTTGAGACATGAAACTCGCGTTCAATTTTCGTGAATATTCATTTTTCCTAAGTACCATATTTCAGTGGAAACCCTCTCTGCGGCCTCTAAAAAGCAATACTGAGGTTTAACAACAATTTGCACGTGCATCACGCTTTTTAGTACATTTCTTTGCCGTTACTGCACGTCGACAGGAAAAGAGAACAAAGGAAATCACTATCACGGTATAGTTTGGGGTAATTATTAGAATAGAGTGGTCTTCGTTTGAGTGTCGTAAAACTAAAACCAAAGTAATTACTCTGGCCAATCACATAGGACACAGACAATACATTGAACCAATCAAAACTCGAAGTAATTACATGTGGCTGACGCAAAGCGCGGGAAAATGCATGCGAGCGCGTCACAATTGGCTTTGGTTTTACTTCTGATTGGATGAAAAGGTGGCGCGAATCTTTTAAGCCAATCGCATCGTGTAGAAAGTGCAAAACCAATTACTTTTCGACACTCAAATGAAAACCGCTCTATTTTGCGAAAGATAACATTAAATTTCCGTCAAGGATGATTGTTCACTTCAGAGGCTATATATCAAAAACTCCCCCTGGTGCTCTGTTCGTAAATTACTTATAACTCTGATTTTGCGGTGGCTCGGCATCAGAAAATTTTCATTATCGGAGGGCATACGACAACATTATTTTTCAAGTCATGTTACGGCTAATTATTTTCCTTCATCCATTTCTGACTCGATTACATGCTATGATGGCGGAAGACCCGTGGGTGTGTATTAAATTATATTTAAAACTCAGGAGGCAGCTACACAGACAAGAATTCCCTTAGGTACTACTATTCCAATACTATAACTTCGGCCTTAAAGCAACCAAAAAATGTTTTGCATACCTCCAGGCGTTTCTCTGTATCTGACGGTTTAGGCGTTGCTGCAGTACTGGCTTTTGCCTCTAGTTCCCTATACGTAAAGAAAGAAAGGTTTATTTTAGATTTAAAGCAACGCATTAAGGCGTGCAAATACGGGCAACAAAAAACGTGCAATTTGTCTTGCAAAAGTGCTGCCAAACGAGTTGAATAGCGATGTTGCGCGTTTTACAACCTACGTTCAAACCTGTTAACAACCTGATTTGTTGCAAGACAGGTTTGATGTAGGTAGTAAAACTCGCAACATCGCTATTCAACTCGTTTTGCTGCAATGTTGCAAGACAAGTTGCACGTTTTTTGTTGCCCGTTTTTCCGCACCTTTAAGTAGATTAGTGGCGCTTGAGCGCAATAAAGAAAAGTGTGGATTTGAGACCAAACGAAAGCGCCCTTTTTTATGCCAAGCTGCGAGGTAGAATCTGACCAACTTGAACTTGTTAAAGAATAATATTCAATCACCTCCAATCAGTAAGACTAGTATTGTTTGTGACTTACGTTTCAGATAATTGTTTTCTAGACCAGTTTGCTAGTAAAGTTTCACGGGAAACCTATGTTGCGCAGCCAAAATGTTGACTTTTAGACGCAAGAAAATACTTAAAATGAACTTTTCTGCTGAATCCAGCATAAAAATATTTTGTTGGGATGTTGTTTTCTAGTGTAGAGGAGGCGATTTCATTCCAGCCTCGCCGGTAGCTATGGATCTTTCTAGCTATTTTAAAAATGCATAAGAGTTTCTCCAAACCCGTTAAAAATAGCTTCGTAATATCTTTTAGCGGGGCAATGTACAACTGCTCTCCTAAGTTATAGTTTTTCTGCTCTCTATTTTAACTATAGCTTCTCCGAGTCTGAAAGTTTTTCAGCATATTAAAAGCTAATATAACCTTGCATACCGTCCTTCGTCAAATAATCAGACCATTGTCCTCTCTTAAAAAATTACCTTTTTTCCTTAAGACCATCTTGCTTCATCTGTTTTAATCTCTAGATTAAAAAGAAAAGAAAAAACAATGCATATGAGGTTAGTGTAACGCATTGCAAATCGGTTTAAAGCCAAAATTTTTGTAGTTTAAGCAATTTCAGAAAACCACGTCAAGGAAAATAACGGCTACTGTATAAGGGAACAAAAACGCTTCCATGTAAATACCTTGTTTTCTTTCTTGACTTTTGAAAGTTTACTTTCCAACTTTTTTCTTGAAATAGGTTTTCCTGCTGAACCTGAATCAAAAAGTGAGAAAAATTTTGCGATTCAATTTCCAGTTAGTGAGTTATAAGCATGAATTTGGACTACTTATCAAAAACAAAAAAAGGGAAACAACTAAGACAACGAAGCATATTCACGGATATTATTCCCTGCAAAGAGTAAATCGACGTTTCACTTATTTTAGAAAAACAAAAACCGTTCGTTAATCTCGCGTAACTTTGAAGAAAACAGTTTTTTTTTCTTACGTGCATTATAGGGCATCGCGCGCGCACCCTCATCCCCAGAGCCCAAAGCTTCAACCACCAACTTTGTCTTACCAACTTGAACGCAATAAAGGCCTAGGGACGAGGCTGTTCACTTGGCTACTTAACCGCTGGTCAAAAGTAACGACGGGCGGGCATGATTACGTCATAGTTCTTAACCTCCTTCCCACGGTTCTCTCTCTGAGGTTGAGAACCCTGGAACTAAGGTTATGGTTGCTATGACTTCCACTACCTCTCGTTGCCATGGCTCGCGCTATTGTTGTGACATAAACAAACGTTTTTCCCGAACTTTACCCCGCCCATTCAAAATAATTTTTTTAGTCTACTTCACGGGAAATTCTTCAAAGTGACAAATCATACGTAACAGAGACTTGCGTTTCCAATTTTTGACGGTTTGGCCATGCTTATTCTTTTTCTTTTCTTTTTTTTTTGATACAAGCCTATCGATGATCATCCACTTTCAACATACTCTGACGCGAACCTCGTTCTCCACTTGCATGGTAAAAATGAAATAAAATTGAATATTTGGATCAGTCTATTGGGTTCCCTTAATCCTTACTAACCTGAATTGGACTTTCCTGGTTCCATACTGTTCTGAAAGTGGTGATTATTTTTTCCTATAATTCTAGCGCAACATTTACTGCGCGAAACGGTGCCGAAGAATTCGGTTTGTGAATCTTCCTTTATGACGTCATTTAGAATAATTCGCGCGAGATGACAATGTTTTGATTGACAGTTTAATTCCCAATCTCGTCCCAGGGTTCTCTGTCTTGCCTCAGCAATGGGAAACCTGAGAACGAGGTAGTTCAATTCCCAGTATGCTACCTTCGCCATCCGTTGCGTTTCCAAGCTTTTACTTTTGACTCCTCGGTGTTGTGAATAAACAAATATCATGTTTTTTAAATGTTCCTTTTTTTAAAAAAATCTTTTTAAATGGCAAATCATACACCGTTTTCCATCTCTCGAGTGAGAATTTTGTTCTCTTCAATTTTATTTTCGTCATTAATTTTCCTCGATGATGCAAAGCGTTCAGCGAATTTCTCACGGCAATTCCTTTGATAGACTTGGTGTAAAAAATTGCATTTTTGATTCGCGAATCTAATTCTGTGAGTAATAGTCTGGTGGCTTAGTGTAAAATTTTCACGAGATCTATACAGAGCGGACAAAAGCACCAAACTTTGCATGGTTGTAGCTTGGGGCATGTTAGTCAATATTAGGATCGGTGCCCACAGCTACCTCTTCAGGATTTGCAGCAACTGCTCGCTGAAGTTCTTCAACAACCTCCCATGATGGGTGCCCTGTGCTGAAAATTGCAATCCCTTGTTGTTTGACATTTTTTGATGAAAATCACATAAAAAGGCAAGCAGATGGAAAAAGAAACTGTATTAATACTATAACTATTGAAACCAACGACTAAAACAAGTCAACTTAATGATATAGCAATTATGAAATAGCATGGTGGGTGCCCTGTGCTAAAAATATCAATTCCTTGTTTTTTGCCATTATTTTGATGAAAATCACATGAAAGACATGAAAATTGAAAAAAAGAAATTGTATTATTGACAAACAAGTCAACTAAATGGAAAATCCAAGGAAGATGTTTTCAGACGCTTACTCAGTCCCAAATAGCCTTTCAAGATGGCGGCTTGAAGGTGTCTTTTCATGAACTGTAAGTATCTACTAGAATAAATTGCCGTTTTTTAGGGGAAATTGTGCACAACTTGAATCACGACAGGCTTAAGTGAAGTTTTAAGCTCTTCTTGGTGATAAATTTGTTATCGAAAGCCACATTTTCTCTTCACATTTTGTGCTAATCATGAATGGCTATACTGAGTTTATTTTCGTACTGGTAAAAGTTAATAATAGTAAAAATAGCTTCTTTCTATAGTGCTCATATCCTGAGCACATGGTGCTTTACAAGGTTAAAAAGGAAAAAAAATTATATCTCGAGCATGAAATAATACATATTTTAAAATCTATTTGCAATTCACAAAGAACAAGAAAAGGAAACAAGAATTCATCAGTTTTAAAACCATTTTGCCGTTAAAGTTTATAATTATGTAATGATGATAAGTCATGCAAAAAACTGATTGAATATACATATTATAAGTATAGGTATATGATCTGCAGATATTAAAGACATTTTACAAAAATATTGACTCACTCGCTAAAAATTGCATAAAAAGAT